>NC_060182.1:42064216-42204216 GCF_021184085.1 Oncorhynchus gorbuscha
TAGCACAGCCAGAAGGGGACTGACTGGCCACCCCTCAGAGCCTAGTTCCTCTAGAGCAATGGTTCCCAAACGTTTTATAGTCAAACATTCAACCTCCAGCTGCATACCCCCTCTAGCACCAGGGTCAGCACACTCTCAAATGTTATTTTTTGCCATCATTGTAAGCTTGCCACACACACACTAAACAATACATTTATTAAACATAAGAATGAGTGAGTTTTTGTTACAACCCGGCTCGTGGGAAGTGACAGAGCTCTTATAGGACTAGGGCACACGTAATAATATAATAATAAATAATTTTGCTCTTCATTTAGCCATCTTACATATAAAACCTTATTTGTTCATCAAAAATTGTGAATAACTCACCACAGGTTAATAAGAAGCGTGTGCTTGAAAGGATGCACATAACTCTGCAATGTTGGGTTGTATTGGAGAGAGTCTCAGTCTTAAATAATTTTCCACACACAGTCTGTGCCTGTATTTAGTTTTCATGCTAGTGAGGGCCGAGAATCCACTGTGGTTGCAAAGGGCATCAGTGTTTTAACAGCATGATGAATATAGTTGAATATAATTATGGAGAGTCCCTGTAATCCTAGATTCAGATTCAGGTGAGAAAAAACATCACAGGCCAGACATGTGAAAAACTCATCATCATGCAAGCGGTCAGACAAGTGAAAATAGTCGGTAAAGAAAACTATAAGCTCATCTCTCAATAAAAATAAACGTGTCAATACTTTCCCCCTTGATGAGCAGCGGACTTCTGTATTTTCTAACAGCGTTGCATGGTTGCTGCCCATATCATTGGATAATGCAGAAAATACACGAGAGTTCAGGGGCCTTGCTTTAACTAAGTTAACCATTTACACTGTAGTGTCCAAAACGTCTTTCAAGCTGTCAGGCATTCCCTTGGCAGCAAGAGCCTCTCGGTGGATGCTGCAGTGTACCCAAGTGGCGTCAGGAGGAACTGCTGTCTCCCTGTCATGGGTTTTTCGCCATCAGCACAGATACCAACACATCTTGACCACCAAAGTGTCAGGATTTGGCCAGGGTTGTTCCGGTTTTTGGTCACTAGATGACCCCATTGTGCCTTTTGACCTTTTCTTTTCCCTTGATCCCCATTATTATTTGCACCTGTGCCTCATTTCCCCTGATTGTATTTAAACCCTTTGTTTTACTCAGTTCTCTGCTCTGTGTTTGTATGTTAGCACCCAGCCCTAGTACTCTGTGAACTCTTGTTGATCCCGGTGGACTCTCTTGTGGAATTCTGTTTTTTGTTCTTGTTTGTTTGTTTTTGAGTATCTTTTGAGGCTTTTTTGTGCTATACCTTCCACCTTGTGGATTTACCTTTTTGTCTTGGAGGATTACCTTTGTTCTTGTGGAATTCCTTTTGAGGTTGTGGAGTTACATGTTTTCCTGAAGAACTTCACTTTTTACTTCATTAAATACACCGTCTCAAGTACTGCTGTGTCTGCCTCATCTTCTGGGTTCTGCTGACTATTCGTGGCTCAGTTGGTTTAGTGACTGTTTCTCACTCCGGAGACCCGGGTTTGTAACCGGGTCCTGACACAAAGTCCATTTGATGTCACAAAGCTGTCCAGTACTTTAAAAATATCCTCTCCTGTTGTCCTGGTTTCCAGTGGTTTGCAGAAGAGGATGTCTCTCATTTTGTCTGTCATAGTTTAAGTGTACCTATGATGGAAATTACAGGCCTCTCTTACCTTTTTAAGTGGGAGAACTTGCACAATTGGTGGCTGACTAAATACTTTTTTTGCCCCACTGTACATCTATTGTAGCTGACAAAGTAGTCTGAGCATGAGTAATAATCCATACAGTATATTTAGGTTGTGTCCCAAGTGGCAACTGACCAATTCCCTATACATAGTGCACAACCTTTTAACGGAGCCCATGGGCCCTGGTCAACAGTAGTGCATTATATAAGGAATAGGGTGCCATATGGGGGCCAATTTGTCAGAACATTTAACCCAGATCAAAGAAGTATGTTGTGTTAAATTCTGTAGCTTCCTTCCAGATTTGTATAGGTTCCAACTGGCTCAACTGGTAAGTTGACAAAAAATGTATGGACTCAATATACAGTCTTTTTGGATAAAAATGTCTGCTGAGTGGCATATTGGGACAAATCCATAAAGGGACAAGTCCAAGTCTCATTTTACGTCACATCCCATAAAAGTCCATGCATGCCTAAGGGGGAAATATTACTTAAAGACATGCTCTGGAAATTTAGCGACAACTATTTTTTAAACTTGAGCTGAATGTGTCAATGTGTAGTTCATACATGCATAATCTATGAGCAGAATTACTGTTTTACCTCAATTAGCCACAAAATCCCTCGTTTAAAAGCGACTGTTTACTGGAAGCTGTGCGGCACCATTTTCCCTACATTTCCTCCCACACGGACCAGCCCACTAAGCAATTCGAGTTCCAGCCAATTAGATTCAGAAACTCGCCATTTAAGTGACAGGTAGCAAGATGCACAATGACGTGGTGCACATAATGTATGCACGCTGTAAGTCAATTTTTAATGAAAAACGTCTACTAAATAGGGCCACTTTTGGCTCGTGAGCGCTACTTTCAGAACTACTGGCTAAAAAGTATACAAAGTACCAGAGGATCTCTTTATCCCCAGCCATCTCACGCCCCGGAATGGATTCATAGTTCCGCTTCTCCCATAATTATTTGCTGTGCAAATGCTCAGCTCGAATTAGCATTGCGGCTACGTGCGACATGTTTTGCTATGGGGAAATGCTAACTGTTCCCCGTCTTAGTAATACGTGTCTTTGGTAATTCTCACCCTGCATGGACTCATAGTTCTGCCTCTCCCAGTTGAGCTCCTCCTGCAGCTGGTGGATCTGCTGTCTGCAGTCCTGGATCTCAAGCACCTTGAGCACAAGCAGGTCCACGTCTCTGGTAGGGGGTGCTGCAGCCATGGAATCCTGGGCTGGGGGTTGAGAGAAGCGGGCTAGGGCCGGGAACTGGGTAGACTGTGGATGGGGGAGACAAAGTATTAGATGTGTGTCTGGTGGTGGGGGCAGGGCCCATGGGGTCCTGGGCTGGGTTGGGGCCAGGGGGAAGTGGAGTGAGGGGATTTGGGTAAACTATGGAGGAGGGGGGCGGACTGGTATTACCTATTATGCCCACATATTAAACATTCAAATGTTTTAAAAGTCAAATGTAAAAAAGTAAACATTTTTACACGCAGCTTTCTTATCATGTTAACAATCCAAAACATATTTTGTGTTGGAAGTGAACTTTTGTGGTTTCTGTGGTCCTCCTTTGTGCCACAAGACTGTGTTGGCACGCTGAGCTAAAGGCTCTGTTACACTTACCGCCTGACTGAGCAGCTCTCTCTCCTTCCTCAGGACATCTCTGACTGTGAGTACCAGCTGGAAAGGTTGGGAGCGGAACATATTCTGGAAGACAGAACACCAGACCATATCCACATAGTCAGGTCAGTTGATTCAATATAAGATGACTGAGGACAACATGACTTATTACTGAGGACAACATGTTCCCTCTGAGTACGGAGAACTGTTAGACTGGTCCCAGATCTGTTTGTGCTATCTTGCTAACTCCATGTGTGACAATTCCATAAGGACTTGGCTAGAGAGTAGAAACAGACTGGGACCTAGGCTACTGAACTGTATGTTTTCAAACCTGTATTTTCAGTTTCTCTCTTTCTACAGTTTCTCTCTCTACACACACCACAGTGTGTGTGTGTGTGTGTGTCTCTGTGTGTGTGTGTGTGTGTGTGTGTGTGTGTGTGTGTGTGTGTGTGTGTGTGTGTGTGTGTGTGTGTGTGTGTGTGTGTGTGTGTGTGTGTGTGTGTGTGTGTGTGTGTGTGTGTGGACTTGACCAGAATGTCCTGACGAAATAGGAAAACAAGAACAATACTGAAAAGTAAATATGCTCTTTTAGGTTTATGGTTTAGGGTCAAATGCCCACACCAGTAGAAATCCACTATTTAGAGCTGAAAGGCGATGGCCGAAGATTACCCATGGTGTTGCAATTTAAGTCAACTAGGTATCGTTTTAGTTCAAGTGTGATATTGTCACGCCTTGGTCTTAGTATTTTTTGTTTTCTTTAATTATTTGTTCAGGCCAGGGTGTGACATGGGTTTATTGTATTGTTGTATTGGGGTGTTTGTAGGCATTGGGATTGTGGTTGATTAGGGGTGTGTCTAGTATATGCTTGGCTGCCTGAGGCGGTTCTCAATCAGAGTCAGGTGATTCTTGTTGTCTCTGATGTGGAACCGTATTTAGGTAGCCTGGGTTTCACTTTGTATTTCGTGGGTGATTGTTCCTGTCTCTGTGTAGTTTCACCAGATAGGCTGTAATTAGGTTTCACGTTCCGTTTTGTTGTTTTGCATTTGTATACGTTTTTTCATGTATCGCTCTTCATTTATTAAAGACATGAGTAACCACCACGTTGCATTTCGGTCCGACTCTCTTTCTACAAACGAAGAACGCCGTTACAGATATACACTGTGTACAAAACATTAGGAACACCTGCTCTTTCCATGACATAGACATAGACTGACCAGGTGAATCCAGGCAAAAACTATGATCCCTTATTGATGTCACTTGTTAAATCCACTTTAATGAATGTAGATGAAGGGGAGAAGACAGGTTAAAGAATTATTTTTAAGCCTTGAGACAGAGTTTCCCATGCGGGTCAAAAATGGACCACCACCCAAAGGACATCGAGATAACTTGACACAACTGTGGGACGCATAGGCGTCAACATGGGCCAGCATCCCCGTGGAACGCTTTCGACACCTTGCAGAGTCCATGCCCTGAAGAATTGAGGCTGTTCTGAGGGCAAATATTAGGAAGGTGTTCCTAATGTTTTGTACACTCAGTATATTAAGGCTTGAAGTGACAAATCCGAAATGCCCACTTTATACAAAACCATGAGGTAGATTAGGTTAGCAAGATAGTTAGCTAGCGAGCTGCATAAGGTTAGCATGCTAGCTAGCAACACTGACAGCTGTCAGTGGCCTATATGTTGATGTTTATTAGCTCCATGTAGAGATTCCCAAACAAATTTGTGAATATGTATAAATAGCCTTCATCCGCTGGTGTAACCTAAACATTCATTTCCTCTCTAGGACAGGAAATTGCTTAGATATAGTGTCATCAACTTCCTCAGGGAGGGTCCCTCTAGGTTAGGGTTAGGTTTATCCCCACCACCTTCTTCAAAACTGTTTAGAATTGAATATCTGAAGAAGTGCAAGCTATTGTTAATCACTCCCTGTTCACAGTCACTTTCCCCACTACAGTAAAAACTACTATGTGTCTGAAGAAAAGTAATCTAGATTCTTCAGCTGTTATACATTTTCGGACACTCTCCAACCTTCTATTCTTAAGTACATTTCTGGAGAAATAGATTTTTAAACAGCTAAATGATTTTTTAAAGTGCTAGCTGTATTTTTGAAAAAGTCCCATCTGTTTTTTGTGCCCACCATAGCACAGACAGCCTTAGTTAAAGTGGTTAATTATCTTAGAGCCAACACAGATGACAAACAGCTCTCTTGTACTCTTGGATTTAAGTGCTGCATTCGACACTGTTGACCATGATGTCCTTCTGGACTGAATGGAGAGGTGGGTTGGTCTCTCCGATCCAGCTCTAAATTTTGTTCAGGGCCTAAAGTATTTAACTGGTCAAGAGTTTGTTACCCTTGGTGAACATAACTCAGAGAAAATAGATATCACGTGGCGTTCCACAAGGTTCGATTTTGGGTCCGTTAATGTTCAATTACCTTGGCAGCGTTACCAGAAAGCACAACATTGATTTTCACTGCTACACAGAGAAAACTCCGCTTTATATTTATGTGTCATTTATTTTAGCTCCACGGATATATTTTAAGACTGTATTGATTTACAGTTTTTCTTTTTCTTTGTCCAAACAGAATGGACTTGTTCAAAACAATTAACAAACTTACACCAAATCAATTACCTCCATCAAAACATACAAACATAGAAATAACTTATAGTTTTGCGAAAAAGAATATTGTTGTGCTCATTATGTTATGATGGAGATCAAGTGGAACCCAGTTTCATTAAAAGTGACTGTAAATATTTGGATGGCTCACATCTTCCTCCAGCTAAATCAAGATAAGACTGAGATTCTTATTGTTGGACAGAAAGAGAATCTGTCCACACATTTTAATTTCCCGGGCAATAAAAATAAAACACTCAGTAAAAAATGTTGGGGTTCGGGAAAATAGGATTTTGAATGCGAATCCATTTTTACAAGTGTGTGTGTGTATGTGTGTGTTTGGTGGAGAGGATAAGTGTGTGTGTATCTACTGTACCATGTTCCTGGAGATACGCTGCAGCCTCATCCTCTCCACCACATTGGAGTTCTGCCCGGCTAGATTCTGTAGGCAGGATATGATCTGATCGAGCAGGGTCAGAGCCTGGGGCTCCTGGTCTACCTTCTCTGGTTCAAAGTCTTCCCTGGGGAGGGAAGAAAGAAAGCGAGAGGGAGGTGTGTTTAGGGTGTGTTTGTGTATCCACTTTCCCACTTTTATTTGTCAAAATTCAGACTGTATGTATGCTTTATGTGTGCGTCATACCATCTCTGCTCCTCGATCCAGTTGGCCAGGTAGCACCTGACGTCCATGGGAAAGGAGGGGGAGTAGAGCTCGTTGAGGATCTGTGTGGCCAGATAGGGGATCAGCTGTTTCATCTGCGTCCACTGTGCCATGGTGAAGCAGAGCTGGAAGAGACAGGAATAAAGGCCATTGAATGATGTAATATATCCGTAAACATACAGGCTGCATCACAAATAGCACCCTATTCCCTATATAGTGCACAATGTTTTACCAAACCCTTTGGCTCAATTCATTCAAAGCCACATTGCTGTGTTATTAACAGTTAATGTGGCAGCTAATGAAGCTTTGATTGAATTCCATCTTAAACCAAAGGGAATAGGGAATATTTGAGATAAATCTGTGAATATAAATCCATCATAAAGAGGTCATTTTAGAGATTGACACGAGGTCAATGTAGGGTCAATGCATCAATACAAACACCAAAACACCAGAGGGGTACACTACAAAGCAGGATCAGAATCGCGGATGTACTCTTTACATTTAAAAAAAAAAGATAAGCTTGAAATGGGCATGGTCGAATTGATTTAACAAAAAATAAATATATATATATACTGTATATCTAAGTTTAGCTATAGTTATTTCTTGTTGCTTATCAAAGTTAGCTGGCCAACTCCTCGATTCTGCTTTGTAGTATACCCCTCAGAACAGTCACTGTGTTTACAGTCACTTCCAGACATGTCAATTATTATCCTAACTCAGTAATAAAATAACATACAGTAAGTCCCCAACAGGACAGTGGAGGGACTGAGACAAGTAAAATGTTTCATCATTGTCCATCTAGTGTTATGTTAATAACGCAATGCCATCACCCCTCAACAGAGTAAAGCAACAAAAACGTTGCTGTGAGAACGACAGAAGAAATGCGGTGCAAATGCAAGACATGCCGAGCAGACAATACATGGCAGTAGGATAAACAGTACAGAACAAGACAGGACAGTCGTGAGACTGATCCCCAATCTATTTTGGTCTGAGTGTTCTAAATCTGAAACACATGGAGGAGAGGCTAGCACAAGACATGAAGGCAGTAAAAGTCTGTGAGTAAAGTGAGGATATAGAGAGGGTCAAGTCCCCAACAAGACAATATAATGCCCGACCCCCCAATCTATCTGGTTCTGGGTGTTCTGAAATCTGTTTTGGGGAGGACAGGAGAGGCTAGCACTTCCTGTGTTGTTTGGCCCACAGGTGTAGCTATACTAGAGCCAAGAGATGACAATACAGAAATTACGGTATTGTGTTTGTGTTGTTACACATAGCTGAATATTGTCACATCTTAATACACCTACAGCCTATTTTCACCTGTAAAACAAAAGGTAAAGAGAAAAAGTAAAGAGTTGTATTATTGTGTAACATGGGGTGAAAAGCACCAATACTGTATCTGATACTGTAGAACTGGGACGATAAACTGAAAATGATCAACACTGACCATACGGATCACTTATCATAAGCATTTTGACGATAATGTTCATTACGATAAGTAGCCTATACTAGAGAAATGTGAGGTTTGAAATTAAATATATTTCTCAAACGGTTCTACAGCTGCAACATCGAGAGCATGGTTGCATTACTACCTGGTTTAGCGATTGCTCGGCCTCTGACCGCAAGGCACTACAGAGGGTAGTGCGTACGGCCCAGTACATCACTGGGGCTAAGCTGCCTGCCATTCAGGACCTCTACACCAGGCGGTGTAGGAGAAAGGCCCTAAAAATTGTCAAAGACTCCAGCCACCCCAGTCATAGACTGTTCTCTCTACTACCGCATGGCAAGCGGTACCGGAGTGCCAAGTTTAGGACAAAAAGGCTCAACAGTTTTTACCCCCAAGCCATAAGACTCCTGAACAGGTAATCAAATGGCTAACTGGTCTATCTGCATAGTGTCCCGCCACCCGCCAACCCCTCTTTTACACTACTGCTGCTCTCTGTTCATCATATATGCATATGTCACTTTAACCATGTCTACATGTACATACTACCTCAATCAGCCTGACTAACCGGTGTCTGTATGTAGCCTCACTACTTTTATAGCCTCGCTACTGTATATAGCCTGTCTTTTTACTGTTGTTTTATTTCTTTACCTACCTATTGTTCACCTAACACCCTTTTTGCTCTATTGGTTAGAGCCTGTAAGTAAGCATTTCACTGTAAGGTCTACACCTGATGTATTCGGCGCATGTGACAAATAAACTTTGATTTGATGTGTGATTGTTAATGGGGCAATTGATGGCTACAACCATCAAACTAGTAGTGGTAGTTTAAAGGATAATAAAATAAAAAACTGTGGTGCACATTAATGTTATAAACGTATTGCTCTATTTTATCGTTAATCAATTCAGGAAAGTTATTGCATCATGGATTTTTGGCGATAGCGCCCAGCCCTAAGACTAGGACCCAGTTTAGTGGCGCTACAACACTTTCACTTCTTCCTCTTCTCTACAGTATATGGCTGTGTGACCTACATCCAAAATGGACCCCTATTCCCTACATAATGCACTACTTTTGACCAGAGCCCATCAAAAGTAGTGCACAATGTAGGGAATAGGGTGCAATTTGGTACGTAGCCTATTGCACCATTTGGGAAGCAACCTATGGCTAGCCCCATGGTTTCCTGTTTCTCTCTAACTGTACTGTACTGTCAGTTGGCATGTTTGAAGTGTAGAATTCCTAATCTTGGTCACATACTGTGATTAGTAGTTATTTGGAGTGCAGGACCCGTATTCACAGAAAGTCTCAGAGTATTCATATAATTGTATTCATTATGATCTAAAAGGGAAATAGGATCGTATATCAGCCCTCTTACTTTAAAACTCTTTGTAAATTCGAGCCCAGACTGCAATGTAGTTAATCTTAAACACACACTTTGACAATGATCAATCACCTGCTATTCTAGTCAAAGAGCTCTTCTTTCGTGAAAACATTTCCTGGCTCCCAAATGGCACCCTATTACCTTTAAAGTGCACAACTTCTGACCAGGGCCCATATGGAATAGGGTGTCATTTGAATAGGGTGCTGCCCCTCCCACATACTTTTGTATATACTGTACCAGTCGAAAGTTTGGAAAACTCATTCGTTGTCTCAACTTGCTGTTGAGAATTAGAATAATAGAACACACCAGGTGCAATTAAAAAATCTGGTTGTGCATCAGCAGTCATTCAATTAGCCCATGTCAGCTAACACTTTTTAGATTGGCAAGTTAGTCTAGCGGCCAGCTATCTAAACTTGAAGTATGCATGGTCAAATTACCGACCAGGGTGGTCAGGGCCCACTGATCATCAGTTATCATATTAAAAACTGCAAACATTTTCCTCCGTCCTATGGCAAAATGTGCAGAATTGCAAGAAATGAACTTTAAAACGGCTTCTCAGACTCACGAGCCACTGCAGCCCCTCATGATGAGTTATGATTTTTTTGTGGGCCCCACCCCCATCAAAGTGGTCAATCCCTTCTCTAGAGGAGGTCAAAGGTTTGAGAGTAATTGATTAGTACAATCTACCCAGTGGGAAAAACTGGTTTAAATGTATTTTTATTTATTTATTTGTATTTTTTAATTTCACCTTTATTTAACCAGGTAGGCTAGTTGAGAACAAGTTCTCATTTGCAACTGTGACCTGGCCAAGATAAATCATAGCAGTGTGAACAGACAGAGTTAGGCATGGAGTAAACAATTAACAAGTCAATAACACAGTAGAAAAAAAAGAGTCTATATACATTGTGTGCAAAAGGCATGTGGAGGTAGGCGAATAATACAATTTTGCAGATTAACACTGGAGTGATAAATGATCAGATGGTCATGTACAGGTAGAGATATTGGTGTGCAAAAGAACAGAAAAGTAAATAAATAAAAACAGTATGGGGATGAGGTAGGTAAAAATGGGTGGGCTATTTTCCGATAGACTATGTACAGCTGCAGCGATCGGTTAGCTGCTCAGATAACAGATGTTTGAAGTTGGTGAGGGAGATAAAAGTCTCCAACTTCAGCGATTTTTGCAATTCGTTCCAGTCACAGGCAGCAGAGAACTGGAACGAAAGGCGGCCAAATGAGGTGTTGGCTTTAGGGATGATCAGTGAGATACACCTGCTGGAGCGCGTGCTACGGGTGGGTGTTGCCATCATGACCAGTGAACTGAGATAAGGCGGAGCATTACCTAGCATGGACTTGTAGATGACCTGGAGCCAGTGGGTCTGGCGACGAATATGTAGCGAGGGCCAGCCGACTAGAGCATACAGGTCGCAGTGGTGGGTGGTATAAGGTGCTTTAGTGACAAAACTGATGGCACTGTGATAAAACTGCATCCAGTTTGCTGAGTAGAGTGTTGGAAGCAATTTTGTAGATGACATTGCCGAAGTCGAGGATCGGTAGGATAGTCAGTTTTACTAGGGTAAGTTTGGCGGCGTGAGTGAAGGAGGCTTTGTTGCGGAATAGAAAGCCGACTCTAGATTTGGTTTTCGATTGGAGATGTTTGATATGAGTCTGGAAGGAGAGTTTATAGTCTAGTAAAGTCTAGCCAGACACCTAGGTACTTATAGATGTCGACATATTCAAGGTCGGAACCATCCAGGGTGTTGTTACAAACAGAAACCTGCTGTAATGGCGTCTTTTCAGCCAATTTATCCTGTTGTACAGATGAAGTGGGAAGTTTACATAGACCTTAGCCAAATACATTTACAGTTCCTGACATTTAATCCGAGTAAAAAGTCCCTGTCTTAGGTCAGTTGGGATCACCACTTTATTTTGAGAATGTGAAATGTCAGAATAATAGTAGAGAGAGTGATTTATTTCAGCTTTTATTACTTTCATCACATTCCCAGTGGGTCAGAAGTTTACATACACTCAATTAGTATTTGGTAACATTGCCTTTAAATTGTTTAACTTGGGACAAACTTTTCAGGTAGCCTTCCACAAGCTTATTGTGGGTGAATTTTGGCCCATTCCTCCTGACAGAGCTAGTGAAACTGGGTCAGGTTTGAAGGCCTCCTTGCTCACACACGCTTTTTCAGTTCTGCCCAGAGATTTTCTATAGCATTGAGGTCAGGGCTTTGTGATGGCCAATCCAATACCTTGAATTTGTTGTTCTTAAGCCATTTTGCCACAGCTTTGGAAGTATGCTTGGGGTCATTGTCCATTTGGAAGACCCATTTGCGACCAAGCTTAACTTCCGGGCTGATCCACATAATTTTATTGCCTCATGATGCCATCTATTTTGTGAAGTGTACCAGCCCCTCCTGCAGAAAAGCACCCCCACAACATGATGCTGACACCCCCGTGCTTCACGGTTGGGATGGTGTTCCTCGGCTTGCAAACCTCCCCCTTTTTCCTCCAAACATAACAATGGTCATTATGGCCAAACAGTTTTATTTTTGTTTCATCAGACCAGAGGACATTTCTCCAAAAAGTACGATCTTTGTGCAGTTGCAAACCACCGTCTAGCTTTTTTATGGCGGTTTTGGAGCAGTGGCTTCTTCTTTGCTGAGCGTCCTTTCAGGTTATGTCAATATAGGACTCGTTTACTGTGGATATAGATACTTTGTACCTGTTTCCTCCAGCATCTTCACAAAGTCCTTTGCTGTTGTTCTGGGATTGATTTGCACTTTGATTTGCACCAAAGTACGTTCATCTCTAGGAGACCTCATCCTTCCTGAGCAGTATGACGGCTGCGTGGTCCCATGGTGTTTACACTTGCAAACTATTGTTTGTACAGATGAACGTGGTACCTTCAGGCATTTGGAAATTGTTCCCAAGGATGAACCTGACTTGTGGAGGTCTACAATTTTTTCTGAGGTCTTGGCTGATTTCTTTTGATTTCCCCATGATGTTAAGCAAGAGGCACTGAGTTTGAAGGTAGGCCTTTAAATACACCCACAGGTACACCTCCAATTTACTCAAATTATGTCAATTAGCCTATCAGAAGCTGCTAAAGACATTACATCATTTTCTGTAATTTTCCAAGCTGTGTAAAAGCACAGTCAACTTAGTGTATGTAAACTTCTGACCCTGTGGAATTGTGATCCAGTGTAATAAGTGAAATAATCTGTCTGTAAATAATTATTGTAACAATTACTTGTGTCATGTACAAAGTAGATGTCCTAACCGACTTGCCAAAACTATAGTTTGTTCACAAGAAATTTGTGGAGTGGTTGAAAAACAAGTTTTAATGATTCCAATCTAAGTTTATGTAAACTTCCGACTTCAACTGTATATTGGGCCTCTAAGGCAGCAGCCTCTGTAACTAGATGAATGCTGGTTTGTTTAGTATAGCTTAACCAAAACATTTGGCATAAGAACGTATGCTACTCAAAGCATTTGAGCACGTGGATCTGATAAACAGAGAGCTAGATCTCTTCATGGCCATATAATAGAATAGGATGGACATTTGTCTACGTCATCACCATACATAAATTATTAAAAAACATCAGACTAATCCAAACATACCTTTTTACTGCGCTTTCTGACTCACTGACCAGTGTTAAGACAAGGACTCTTCTGAAGACTTTAGGAAAAGGCAGCAGCACAAAGGCAGCTCTATGAGGACACTCTCATCCTGTCCAGTGTTAGTGGGGACCTCCTGCTCTTCACTCCTAGAGTTAGAACATGTTATGTAGGTGTCACTCCAAAATATTACAGTACACAATACAGATTTAAAAAGCACATTGTGGACACTGTAAGGCAGCCATAGTGTGCAATCATAGTACATCATGTCACTGGTATCACCTATCATACATTAGATTACCTATACACCATTGGTATCCTATGAAATAAACAGTTACTTCTCAGTTAACAGGCAAACAATAAAAGCCTGATAAGATATGTGAATTACAAACTATTAAATCATTTCATGTCAATTTGACCAGAACTTGATACAGGTTGAAATTGATGTAAGGATTTGAGATGGGGGAATGTTGAGTTTAGCAAGAACTTTCTGGGATTACATAATTATTCAGATATCCAAATTAACTTCTCAAACCACAAACAGCTTAAATAGACACACACACACACACACACGCCACCGCGCACGTGAGCAAGTGCACACACACACAATGCATGCATGAGCACATACACACGCACACACACACATACACACACACACACACACTGCTGGATTACTGTTGTGTTATGATGGGAGACAGAGCTTTAATACAGGTTTTCTTTATCACTTTGGTGTCATTTTCACAAGTATGTGCTACAACTCTAAGCACAAAAATCTGAACAGATCATCGAAATGGCTCATGTTTCAAAACACTAAGCACATTTGCAATTGACTGAAGACAACAAAAACAAATACAAACTACATACACTACCATTTAAAAGTGTGGGGTCACTTAGAAATGTCCTTGCTTTTGAAAGAAAAGCTAATTTTTTGTCCATTAAAATAACATAAACTCTGGGATGCTGGCCTTCTATGCAGAGTTGCAAAGAAAAAGCCATATCACAGACTGGCCAATAAAAAGAAAAGATTAAGATGGGCAAAATAACACAGACACCGAACAGAGGAACTCTGCCTAGAAGGCCAGCATCCCAGAGTCGCCTCTTCACTGTTAATGTTGAGACTGGTGTTTTGTGGGTACTATTTAATGAAGCTGCCAGTTGAGGACTTGTGAAGCATCTGTTTCTCAAACTAGACACACTTAATGTACCTCTCCTCTTGCTCAGTTGTGCACCAGGGCCTCCCAGTCCTCTTTCTATTCTGGTTAGAGCCATGTTTGCGCTGTTCTGTGAAGGGAGTAGTACACAGCGCTGTGCGAGATCTTCAGTTTCTTGGCAATCTCTTGCATGGAATAGCCTTCATTTCTCAGAACGAGAACAGACGGACGCGTTTCAAAAGAAAGGTCTTCGTTTCTGGCCATTTTGAGCCTGTAAATCGAACACACAAACGCTGATGCTCCAGATACTCAACTGGTCTAAATAAGGCCCGTTTTATTGCCCTTTAATCAGCACAACAGTTTTCAGCTGTGCTATCATAATTTAAAAAGTGCTTTCTAATTATCAATTAGCCTTTTAAAATGATAAACTTGGATTAGCTAACACAACATGCCATTGGAACACAGGAGTGATGGTTGCTGTTAATGGGCCTCTGTAAGCCTATGTAGATATTCCATAAAGAAATCTGCTGTTTCCAGCTACAATAGTCATTTACAACATTAACAATGTCTACACTGTATTTATTTTAACAGACCAAAAATGTATGTTCTCTTTCAAAAACAAGGACATTTCTAAGTGACCCCAAACTTTTGAACTGTAGTGTACATAAGTGTTATCAGTTTAGAGTTGAAACCGTTTAAAATGCAGGCCCCAATCCCACCCCTCTGGAAATGTCTTTCTCAAATCAAAGGATCCAAATCACATTCTGTGCATGTGTTATAAACACACACGTGTCTCACGTTTCTCTCTTTACTCACCCTCTTCTGAACCCTCAAACAATTTGGTCGATAGGATGATGTAGCCTATCTCTCTGCCTCAAATTTCAGAACAGCTGCGATTTGAACGAAGGTTCCAAAAAGTGCAAATGTAAAGTATTCAGACCACTTGACTTTTTCAAAACATTTTTACATTACAGCCTTGTTCTGAAACGGATTAAATTATTTTATCAATCTACACACAATAACCCATAATGAGAAAGCAAAAACAGTTTTTTAGAAATGTATTAAAAATAAAAAACAGAAATACCCTATTTACATAAGTATTCAGACCTTTTACTATTAGAATCGAAAATGAGCTCAGGTGCATCATGTTTCCATTGATCATCCTTGAGATGTTTCACAACTTGATTGCTGTACACCTGTGATAAATTCAATTGATTGGACATGATTTGGAAAGGCTCACACCTGTCTATATAAGGTCCCACAGTTGACAGTGCAGGTCAGAGCAAAAACCAAGCCATGAAGTCAAAGGAATTGTCCGTAGAGCTCCGAGACAGGATTTTGTCAAGGATCAGATCTGGGGAAGGGTACCAAAACATTTTTTCAGCATTGAAAGTCCCCAAGAACACAGCAGCCTCCATCATTCTTAAATGGATGAAGTTTGGAACCACCAAGACTCTTCCTAGAGCTGGCCGCCCGGCTAAACTGAGCAATCGCCCGGTCAAACTGAGCAATCAGGCATTTATGGTAGAGTGGCCAGACAGAAGCCACTCCTCAATAAAAGGCACGACAGCCCGCTTGGAGTTTGCCAAAAGGCACCTACAGGACTCAAGCTTCTCTGGTCTGATGAAACCAAGATTGAACTCTTTGGCCTGAATGCCAAGCGTCACTGTGCCGTGGTAAGGTCGGACCCAGGTGCAGAGAAGAGACCAGACGAGGAATCAGTGGTTAAGGATAAACATATTACTTTACAGAGAAAAAGTAGCCACAGGATCACAGTACACTTGAGAAAAAACCCCACTAAGTCTTCAAAACCTCACTCAGGAAACAAACACACACGGTAAACATTTCAAGCTTCTGCAAAGGACAACAGAAAACATACCTCTTTTAACAGAGAAACCATAATGAGTAAATTGGACACACCTGAGTGTGTAATGTCTCTAGGACGGTCTCCGCCCACTGGTGACAGGTGGAACCATGACAGTCATGTCTGGCGGAAACCTGGCACCATCCCTACGGTGAAGCATGGTGGTGGCAGCATCATGCTGTGGGGATGTTTTTCAGTGGCAGGGAGACTGGGAGACTAGTCAAGATCGAGGGAAAGACGAACGGAGCAAAGTACAAAGAGATCCTTGATGAAAACCTGCTACAGAGCTCTCAGGACTTTAGACTGGGGCAAAGGTTCACCTTCCAACAGGACATTGATCTTAAGCACACAGCCAAGACAACACAGGAGTGGCTTCGGGACAAGTCTCTGAATGTCCTTGAGTGGCCCAGCCAGAGCTCGGAATTGAACTCGATCAAACATCTCTGGTGAGACCTGTGCAGCAACAGTCCCCATCCAACCTGACAGAGCTTTAGAGGATATGCAGCGAAGACTGGGAGAGACTCCCCTAATACAGCAGTGCTAGGCTTGTAGTGTTATACCCCAAAACAACTCAAGGCTGTAATCAGTGGAAGTTCTAGCTTGTATGGCTCCCTGGGCAACCCCCCCATGTCACCTATACCTAAATTTGAATACTTATGTAAATGTCAATGGGTCTGAATGCTTTCTGAATGCACTGTGTAGCCAGCAGTCTGCCTCCTGTTTAGCCAATGTTCGCAATGATGATGAAAAAATAACAGTAAATCGCTATTGACTGACTGTCTGTGTCTTGCTTGTTTGATATGCTGTGTAGGCTACATATAGCTTGCCTAAATAGCTGCATGTCACTCCCCTCCAGAAAAATAACATTAAATTACTTTTCAACCTTTAAGAAAAATATAGTTTACTTAACTAAAGTTACAGTTCGATATTTCCAAACAACCTCGTGAAAAAAAATAATATCTAAATCTGAAATGTCATAGGCTACAAATGACAAGAACAGATCACTCTGTAGTCAAATGGTAACAGAATGTGTGATTTAGCCTATTAAAGAAAAAAAAGTGAGATTCGGCACACAAAAAGTGTTTCTTGTCAGAATTAGGCAGGTCTGATGCCAGAAAAGAAGGACATTCTTGCCTACTTTACCCATATGTCATTTTAGTTTTGACAAAAAGTAGTTTGTAAGTCCACTAGTTAGCTACACCACTACATGGCAAAAAAAAAGTAATTAACTACATAAAACACTACCAAGATTTGAATGTACACTACCGTTCAAAAGTTTGGGGTCACTTAGCAGAGTTGCAAAGAAAAAGCCATATTTCAGACTGGCCAATAAAAAGATTAAGATGGGCAAAAGAAGGCCAGCATCCTGGAGGCGCCTCTTCACTGATGACGTTGAGACTGGTGTTTGCGGGTTCTATTTAATGAAGCTGCCAGTTGAGGACTTGCTGTTTCTCAAACTAGTCACTCTAATGTACTTGTCCACTTGCTCAGTTGTGCATCAGGGCCTTCCAATCCTCTTTCTATTCTGGTTAGAGACAGTTTGCTCTGTTCTGTGAAGGGAGTAGTACACAGCGTTGTACGAGATCTTCAGCTTCTTGGCAATTTAAGAATGTGTTCTTAACTGACTTGCCTGGTTAAATAAAGGTAAAATTAAAAATAAAATAAAAATTCTCACATGGAATAGCCTACATTTCTCAGAACAAAAATAGACTGACGAGTTTCAAAATAAATTACTTGTTTCTGGCCATTTTGAGCCTGTAATCGAACCTAGAAATACTGATGCTCCAGATACTCAACTATTCTAAAGAAGGACAGTTTTATTGCTTCTTTAATCAGCTCAACAGTTTTCAGTTGTGCTAACATAATTGCAAAATGGTTTTCTAATGATCAATTAGCCTTTTAAAATAAGATTAGCTAACTCAAAGCGCAATTGGAACACAGGAGTGATGGTTGCTGATAATGGGCCTCTGTACGCCTATGGAGATGTTCCATAAATAATCAGCCGTTTCCAGCTACAATAGTAATTTACAACATTAACAATGTCTACACTGTATTTCTGATCAATTTGATGTTATTTTAATGGACAATAAATGTGATTGTCTTTCAAAAACAAGGACATTTCTAAGTGACCCCAAACTTTTAAACAGTATTTGTGTTTATAGTTGGAACTACCACCAAGCTACTGCAAAATTAAAAGTTATATAAATTACTAGTTGAACTGCATGTAGTTCACTACTCCCCAATCCCCAACACTAGAATTAGGCTAGTGAATCATGCATGTGCAGAAATCTCTGTGTTTTTACCAATGGCAAATCCAGAACCTGATAAATGTGCCAAAGTGATTTTAGAACAATGTCATGTGACCTCCCACTGCAGGATAAAACAAAGTTAGCTATGTCTGAACCTGCACCAAGCATTATTGCTCAATGAGTATGTGTGCAATGTGCTCGAGTTCTTGGATTTCTAAGCAAAGGATCTGTGATAGGACGATGACTCAAAGGCAAATTTAAGTTCCCAGAAACGTCTAAATCTGGACCTCGGCCTAACGATGATACAACAAGGTTGTTTCTCCTTATCAACCATTTTTGGTGTATCCCTGAGGTAGCCCAACTGTCAATGGTGTATAAGTCAGGTATGGCATTGAAGTATGCATGCAACACACAAGGTTTACAAAGATACTGTACATACCAGTTGGGGTACTATCACTCAAATTGGTCTCATATTGGAAACTTTGGTCCAAAACATATCACTTTGTCAAACTGAAAATGGCTAATATGACATCCCCCCCTCATTCCAGACAGCAACCCATATAGGTAGTAGGTGTAAACCTACATTCTAACAAATGGTTCCTTCAGTCTAAAAATGTCCTTCCTGTTCATCATGTTAAGTGTGTCTACCGCAAATGTTAAGCTTGCACTTTTAATATTTTATTATAAAATGATTGACATTGTTATTTATGTACTGTTTCCGAGTGGTAACTATCCCAACATTGGGATATGCATAGGTTCTTATTAATGTATTAATATAAGCCATTCAGCAGATGCTTTTCTCCAAAGCAATTTACAGTCATGCGTTCATACCAGAATGGTATCAAACCCAGAATGAATGGTGGATTGGCCACTGTGGGTGACAATCCAGCACTTGTGGAAAGAGGAAATTAGGAATAAATGTATAATTATTTAACTACAAGTAGATGTGAAGTGAAATAGCTGTAAGTAGCAGTGGAAGTATTATTTGTTTGTTAGTTGACTTCAATTAGGATAGCAGGGTTGTGTTTGAGACCACTTAAAGCGAGAATGATTCAAGATCAAGACCGGGGCGAATCGAGAACAGGTCAAGACCAAGACCGGAGGGGGTGAGACCGGCTCAAGACCAATACCGGGACGGGGGCGAGAGGTTCGAGACAGAGTCAAGACAAAGACCAGAAAAATGTGAGTCCAATGCAAGACCATGACTGTAATTTTGTCAAATCATCAACATAATAAAAGTTCAAAATGTCCAATATTTCTGTATTCATATTTCAGAAGAACAGACTGTATGGACATTTATTCTTTACACATTCAGAATGGCAAAAAAATGCATGCAGAGTGCAAATAGAGCCACTCTACACATTTGTACTAACCCAAAGACAGTGGGGAACAATGAGGGCCATCTATGCTTTCAGAGAAAGGCTAAGGATTTATAAAATGATTATTATTATATTATTCTTTTTAATTATGTTCTGATTCAATCTTTTCAGTTTTTGTTAGAAAAGAAATGGTTAGCAAAAAGATCCAATCAGGATTTTTCTTTGGTGTCTCAGCTAGCTAAGTCTGTCATTGGCTAGGCCATCAGAAGCTTGATTGAAGGCATCTGCCATTCAACTGTATTAGTCCCACATTTTGGAGTGACAGTGGAATCAACCAATTACATTGACTTGTAATGGGTGGGACCGTTTTTACGAAAACATGGAAACTTCTGCCTTTTCGAAGGCCAAAGGGTCACTGTGCAATAGCTAGCAGTAGTTTTCCCATGGTCTAGCTAGCTAGCTTTTGTTGTAAGCTAGTTTGCAGCAGCTGCACCAGGTGTTATGGAAGAGGACGTTGTTGCTAATTTGTTAGCTTCTCCCTTTTCAAGAATAACTTTCAACAAGAAGTTTCAAATTTTCATCATGTGGTGAGTGGAACTGTGTTAATTATTGCAACAATGCTGTTGTTAGCCATCGCTTTGAAAATAACTTGTGTGTGAAACATTGTTGCATTTAAACTTTACATCACCTTTGGTGCAAAACGTGAAATGTTTTTGCAATGGGAAGTAATAGTTGTAAATTTAGATAGGCTAAGAATTTCCCAAATGTTTGTGTTTTTGTATTCTTATGATTGGGACCTAATGGCTTATTATCTCAGACTGATAGGACTGCTGTCTTTCCATTGGCCCTATGCAGTAGTGTAGTGGTGCCTGGAGTGTGAAAAATCCTAGATTTTCCTCTAGATTTTTCAGATTTTCACTGTCGAAATCACACGTTTTAAAATAAAATACAAAGAATGACAGAAATGTGATGTTCTAAGTCCACAACAACGCTTAAACCACATCATGAGACCATTTTTGAGGTCTTGGAAAAATTGAAAAATATATTTTTGGAGTGTGTAGTTGCCCTTTAATTCTTTCCTACCTACCAGCTACTGATGTCATTATTCTGTGAGCTGCTCCATGTGACAACCAGCTGAATGCTGCATGCTCTTGCTGCCTGCAGATTATATTCTGCTGAAACTAGGCTATGTGTGCTGCACGGATGTGAATATATTTCACATGCTTTGTAATTGGGTAGGTTACTTCGTGCATGATTTATCTATTGTACTACATAATGAATAAGTCGTATACCTCCACTAAACTACTTTGATATGTAACAGAAGGGATTAAGAAGTGAGTATATAGGCAATGCCCACTGAAAAACAAAGTAGGTATACGGCTTATACCTGCGTATAGCTTCTACTACACCACTGGCCTTTTGTGATTTACAAAAAGTGCCCTCTCCTACATGAGTGCGCTGGTATTACGGTTGCTGTCCTTTCAGCATCAAGAGCCTGTCAGACACTGAAGGCCTATGTCCTATAGGTTTGATACTGTGCAAACATGTCTATAAAGGGAATAAAATAAAGCCTGTTAATATTACCTTCTGTCATCCCTTACTAATAGTGAGATTGCAAATGTCAAACAATTTCCTCCACTCTTCCCTACCAGCGAGTCAAAGAAATTCTGACAAAGTTTGAGGATTTAAAAAAAATTAAAGGACAGTAATGTTACTATTAAAGTAGGAATCCAAGGTTTCAATAGGCGATAAGATAATATTGCTTCAAGAAAAGGGTGTACATATTTTGCCTGGCGAATGAATGAATGAATGAAGCCGATACACTACATCACCAAAAGTATGTGGACACCTGCTCATCGAACATCTCATTCCAAATCATGGGCATTAATATGGAGTTGGTACACTCTTTGCCGCTATAGCAGCCTTCACGCTTCTGGGAAGGCTATCCACTAGATGTTGGAGCTTTGCAACGGGGACTTTCTTCCATTCAGCCACAAGAGCATTAGTGAGGTTGGGCACTGATGTTGGGCGATTAGGCCTGGCTCAAGGTCGGCCTTCCAATTCATCCCAAACATGTTCATTGGGGTTGAGGACAGGGCTCTGTGCAGGCAAGTCATGGTCTTCCAAGCCGATCTCGACAAACCCTTTCTGTGTGGACCTCGCTTTGTGCATGGGGGCATTGTCATGCTGAAACAGGAAAGGGCATTCCCCAAACTTTTTCCACAAAGTTGGACACACAGAATCATCTAGAATGTCATTGTATGCTGTAGTGTTAATATTTGTCTTCACTGAAACTAAGGGCCCTACCTGAACCATGAAAAACTGTGCCAGACCATTATTCCTCCTTCACCAAACTTTACAGTTGGCACTATGCATCGGGGCAGGTAGCGTTCTCCTGGCATCCGTCAAACTCAGATTCGTCCATCCAACTGCCAGATGGTGAAATGTGATTCATCACTCCAGAGAACACATTTCCACTGCTCCAGTGTCCAATGGCGGCGAGCTTTACACCCCTTTAGTCGACACTTGGCATTGCGCATGGGGATCTTAGGCTTGAGTGCAAATGCTTGGCCATGGAAAACCACTTCATGAAGCTCCCAACGAACAGTTCTTGTGCTGACGTTGCTACCAGAGGCAGTTTGGAACCCGGTAGTGAGTGTTGCAACTGAGAACAAGATTATTTTTACGCGCTACGTGCTTCAGCATTTGGCGGTCCCGTTCTGTGAGCTTGTGTGGCCTACCACTTCGCGGCTGAGCCGTTGTTTCTCCTAGACGTTTCCGCTTCACACTAGCAGCGCAGATATTTGATGAACTGACTTGCTGTCAAGGTAGCATCCTATGACGGCGCCACGTTGTAAGTCACTGAGCTCTTCAGTAAGAACATTCTACTGCCAATGTTTTTCCATGGAGACTGCATGTCTGTCTGCTCGATTTTAGACGCATGTCAGCAGTGGGTGTGGCTGAAATAGCCAAATCCACAATTTTGAAGGGATGTCCACATACAGTTGAAGTCGGAGGTTTACATACACCTTAGCCAAATACATTTAAACTCAGTTTTTCACAATTCCTGACATTTCATCTGTCTTAGGTCAGTTAGGATCACCACTTTATTTTAAAAATGTGAAATGTCGGAATAATAGTAGAGAGAACGATTTATTTCAGCTTTTATTTATTTCATCACATTCCCAGTGGGTCAGAAGTTTACATACGCTCAATTAGTATTTGGTAGCATTGCCTTTACATTGTTTAACTTGGGTCAAACGTTTCGGGTAGCCTGCCACAAGCTTTCCACAGTAATTTGGGTGAATTTTGGCCCATTCCTCCTGACAGAGCTGGTGTAACTGAGTCAGGTTTGTAGGCCTCCTTGCTCACACACACTTTTTCAGTTTTGCCCACAAACCTTTTATAGGATTGAGGTCATGGTTTTGTGATGGCCATTCCAATACCTTGACTTTCTTGTCCTTAAGCCATTTTGCCACAACTTTGGAAGTATGCTTGGGGTCACTGTCCATTTGGAAGACCCATTTGCGACCAAGCTTTAACTTCCTGACTGATGTCTTGAGATGTTGCTTCAATATATCCACTTAATTTTATTTCCTCATGATGCCATCTATTTTGTGAAGTGCAGCAGCCCCTCCTGCAGCAAAGCACCTCCACAACATGATGCTGCCACCCCCGTGCTTCACGGTTGGGATGGTGTTCTTCGGTTTGCAAGCCTCCCCCTTTTTCCTCCAAACATAACGATGGTCATTATGGCCAAACAGTTCAATTTTCGTTTCATCAGACCAGAGGACATTTCTTCAAAAAGTCTGACTTTTTGGGGGCAGTTCTCGAGCAGTGGCTTCTTACTTGCTGAGCAACGTTTCAAGTTATGTCGATATAGGACTCGTTTTACTGTGGATATAGATACTTTTGTACCTGTTTCCTACAGTATCTTCACAAGGTCCTTTGCTGTTGTTCTGGGATTGATTTGCACTTTTTGCACCAAAGTACGTTCATCTCTAGGAGACAGAATGTGTCTCCTTCCTGAGCCGTATGAAGGCTGCATGGTCCCATGGTGTATACATGCATACTATTGTTTGTACAGATGAACGTGGAGCTTTCAGGCGTTTGGAAATTGCTCCCAAGGATGAACCAGACTTGTGGAGGTCTACCATTTTCTTCTGAGGTCTTGGCTGATTTCTTTTGATTTCTCATGATGTCAAGCAAAGAGGCACTGAGATTGAAGGTAGGCCTTGAAATACATCCACAGATACACCTCCAATTGACTAAAATGATGTCTTTCAGCCTATCAGAAACTTCTAAAGCCATGACATCATTTTATGGGATTTTCCAAGTTGTTTCAAGGCAGTCAACTTAGTATATGTAAACTTCTGACCAACTGGAATTGTGATACGATGAATTATAAGTGAAATAATCTGTCTGTAAACAATTGTTCGAAAAATGACTTGTGTCATGCACAAAGTCGATGTCCTAACCAACTTGCCAAAACTATAGTTTGTTAACAAGAAATTTTTGGCTGAATAACAAGTTTTAATGACTCCAACTCTGAACTTCCTACTTCAACTGTACTTTTGTATATACAGTGTAATTATTAGTTTTTTACTCCGCTGGTCTCGGGAAGAAATTACGAATCCTCACTGTCCAAGACCAAGTAAAAATGTATCCGACATTGATACAAGACAGAGACTTTCAAAGTATGGTCTCGAGACCAAACAACACTGGATGGTAAGAGAAATTATTTTTTACATGCATAAATTCATTCAATAAAATGGGGGGTTTCGAAAACCACACAATCAATAATGATTGTAGGTCTGATAACACGTGCAACTCAGACAACAACAACAGCAACCACTGGTGACACTTTACATTACAGTGGCCTAGGCTAATGTTGAATTATTCCAGTAAGTACAGTGTAGCTAGCCTTTGGTACTTACTTATTCTTACGCTGTACTTCTTACAGTTAAACTACTTAGGGTTAACAACCATATCATAATGGGTTAATAAGCCACAGTGATCATAACCATGATGATTTTAAATGAGTTAGACTACTGAAAATCACTAGTTTGAGAACTTCATTTCGGCCTAGAATAGCAGAACAGAGACAACTCAAGACATAAACAGAGTGAGGAAGGCCGACCTTGACAACTAACCTTTACGCATCTCTGAGTTTATTATGGTTTCCTGAATAATCATAGGTCTGCTTATGCATATTGACATAAATTATAATTCTATGACAGGGTTAGTAGTTGTTGTATTCTAAAAATATTTTATCTTATACATTGTTGACGAACTTCAACTGAAGGAAGCACTTTCGATTGCGCAGTGAACGCACCAACAACAGGCTGCCAAAACGATTAAAACTTGAATGTTTGATAAAAATCGATCTTCTGTGTAGTTAATGCATAATTTAACACCAATATGAGACATATTTAGGATATCAATAACTTACCGTTCACAAACTCAATAAAAGTCAGCTATAAACATTTCAAAAGAGTTTAGATAGAATTCCGTTCCGTTTCTTCTCTCCGTCTTCCCTCACTCATGTGGAGACAGCTGAATATGTATATCGTACAGTTGTAACGCCAATCCATCTACAACAGCATAGCTTGTTGACTATTAGGCTATTTCTTAAAAGTTTAGCAAAGGAAAATAAAAATGTCGCGGCCGAATAATGTTTTGGGGCAATGGGGTGAACGAGGAGGATAGGACTTCCCTGTTAGGCATAACGCAATAAACGCATTTAATAATGTAGTCTACGGAAGTGATCGTGGATCACGTTTATAAGGGGGAAGGCTATAACGTTTATAAGGGGGAAGGGAATACAAAAAATACATAGCAGGGTAGCCTGCTTATGTAACAACATTTTCATGGTATCAATAACATTTGCTTTGTATTCACATGTTTTTAAAAACAAATTTAACACAAATTAGTGAGTTGTTTATGTTTCGTTTTGCTCTAAATTGTGCAAGAAACCATCCCCTTCTTATAAAAGATATATGGAGTTCTTATGTATTATTATACGGATATATGGCCTATAATATTTCAATAATACCAATCCACTTCTACATATATTCAAACTAAGGGTCCTACAAAAATGGTATAGTCAGTGGCTTATCTGTAAAATAGAGACCATTTGAAACGATTATAGAATTTACATACTGGCCTATATGCTATTGAGGAAACATTAAATACATTCGATAGGCTTATGCATATCATAGCTCTGGTTTAGATCCCTGTAATATGGATACCGTCCATAGGACGTTGTTGAGTTTACTTTGCTGTTGCATATCCGTGTAAAATGACTGCGTAAACGACTTTAAGCTGCTGGCACTCTGAAAACGAAACTAACCAAGCATACAGTGCTAGCCAATGGGCGTGATATTATAGTAACAGACATAGTAAAGGTCCATTGAATGGTAACCGTAGGCGGACGTAAGTATTGCCGCACACTACACACAATAATTTATGGTAACTTTCAGTAAACAGGTGTTTGTTGTAGGGTTCTCAGAACTCCGGCATGCACGCCCACGCAGTACTGTTGGCATAAGTTCATGAGGTGAATAGACGAGACATAATTGGTGCATCATGTTTGGGGGACATAGTCACAGCATATTGGTTTAAAAAGTACTGACATATACAAACCATAGACATGTACATATTTACTTTAGTTCATGTGTAATAATGACCAGACCCTTGTATCCTTACGCGTCATTTCACCTTTCTTGGCATACTTGAACGTTGGGCCAGTAACCGAAAGGTCCCAAGTTCGAATCCCAAGAGCAGACAAGGTAAGATGGGCACATTTCCATATCCGTCATTAAGTGTATGGCTACAATCATATTAGGACAAGGCCGTTTGCCAATTAGGCTACTTTAGCCACCGCCTAAATGTCATGGAATCATGATAGATGTCTGCTGCCTTCTAGTTGCGTGCGCCTCAACCTCCAGCTCTGACAGCCCACCATGCCCACATAAACGCTGGTGGGCACTAGAGCAAATTCGATTGTACACGATAATACATCATAGCCTGGAGGTAAGTCCTAATTAACTTCATTTAAATATCGTTCAACGGCCTAACCATGAGCGTGTTATCTAAACATTTAGGGTATGGTACTGTAACCACAGATGAAAGGGGAAGTCAGTATCAGGTGTCTTTGTAACTTTCCATTGCAATTTTTTTTTGCGGATGCAATGTGTTTGACTTTAGATGTGAGAACATAGAGATGCCACAAGAGGGAGTTGTTAGACCGCCTAAATTGGATTCCTCTTCATTCACTGCCCTCAGCAGAGGCAGCGAGAAGGCCAGGGCACGACATGCGGTGGAGAGATGTATGCAATGACCTCAACATGGTCAGTGAATGTGTCGGACATAGAACCACCATGATATAAGCCTGCTTGTAGATCGATTAGGGCCTGTCGAGTGTTTGCTTCTTCCTGCTTGGATTCGCATTGGAACAGGGAGTGCAGATTTGTTTTAGATCAGTGATCGATCGGGTTGGTTATAGGGGACCCCTAAAACCGTTAAATTGTGTGTTTCACTGAGTATGTTTGTATGTGTTTCTCCTTGTGTTCTTGTCAGTGTTTTTGTATGTAAACACTTCGTGTGTGTGTGTGTGTGTGTGTGTGTGTGTGTGTGTGTGTGTGTGTGTGTGTGTGTGTGTGTGTGTGTGTGTGTGTGTGTGTGTGTGTGTGTGTGTGTGTGTGTGTGTGTGTGTGTGTGTGTGTGTGTGTGTGTGTGTGTGTGTGTGTGCATCATGGTGTACTAGTAACGTTTGCAGGGATGAAGCTTAATGTGTCTGTACCACAGTGCTGTAATCAATATCAATTATGCACTTAAAATAACACAAGGTAGAATAAAAACACACAGTAAGAAATAAGACGAACATGAGAAAGTAAGCATATTATTTACAGGGTCAGTTCCAATACCATATTTACAATGTGCAGGGATACTAAGTTGCTAGAGGTAGATATGTGTCAGGGTAAAGTGACTAGGCATCAGGACATGTTATGATTAACAGTGTATCGGCAGGGTAAATGAAGAATGTGTGTAGAGTCAGTATACATGTGTGCGTTGATGTGTGAGTGTGTAGAGTTCTGTGAGTGTGCATAGAGACCGTGCAACAACAACAATAAAATACAAGGGTCAACTCAAATAGTCTGTTAGCCATTTAGCAGTCTTATGGCTTGGGGATAGAAGCTGTTCAGGTGCGTGTTGGTGTCAGACTTCATGCACCGGTACCGCTTGCTGTACAGAGAGTTGCTGTACAGAGAGAGCAGTCTATGGCTTGGGTGGCTGGAGTCACCCAAGGCCAATTTTACGGGCCTGGATGGCAGAGTGTGTGGCCCCAGTGATGTACTGGGCTGTCCACACTACCTTCTGTAGCGCCTTGCAATCGAGGGTGGTGCTGTTGCCAAGATGATCTCAATGGGCAGCTGTAGAACTTTTTGAGGATTTCAGGGACCATGCCAAACCTTTTAAACTTCCCGAGGGGGAAGAGGTGAGGTCGCACCTTCTTCACGACTCTCCACGTGTGAGTGGACCATTTTAAGTCCTTAGTGATTTGGACACCAAGGAACTTGAAGCTCTCAACCCACTCCACTGCAGCCCCATCGATGTGGATGAGGGCGTGCTCACCCCCCAGTTTCCTGTAGTCCACGATCAGCTCCTTGTGTTTACTGACACAAACACACGCACCATTCCCTGGCAGACCCCTCTCTCCTCAACTCTCTCTTTCTCTCTCAGAACAGAAGTACCGCAGTTAAGGTTTCCTGTGTGTGTGTGTTTTGTAGTATTTTGCCCTGTCCTCTTCGTTGCTATTTTCATTTTCTGCATGGCTGAAGGACTGCACCATTGAAACACTGTTTGAGATGGTCCACATACCAGAAAGACACAGTTCAGCTGAAGGTTGTCATGACTGAAACACTAGCAACACGCACACAATATTGTACTTGATTGTTTTCTTATGTCTTAAACAAAGGTTTTCATTTTCTACAGGTTTTGAACCAGAGCCAGAGTATTGATTTGAGATTTGAGTAAGGTAAGGCTAGGCTATCTTGCTTGAAAGTCAGAAGGAATTATTTTCTTTCTTTCTTTCTTTCTTTCTTTCTTTCTTTCTTTCTTTCTTTCTTTCTTTCTTTCTTTCTTTCTTTCTTTCTTTCTTTCTTTCTACAGCCCCTTAGCTTCCCTGTTTCTAAATTGCCCAATAGTAAATCAGTCATTATATTGGATGTAACACATAACAGCATTTGTCCCTCACAGCAAATAAACCTTTGAAATGGGAACTAAAATTACAGTTTGAAATATGGTTTGAGACTAAACAATAATGGTCGGGCCTATTAACATCACCACCAGGGGTCAACAGTTCAGCACGTCATCTTTAAAATGTATTTAGCCTGTTAATGATGGCCATCAGATTCCTATATCTCTTTCCTGCTCACTCGCTCCCTTGCTCTCTCTCTCCCTGCCATAGCTTCAGGAGTGTTGTAGCCAGCATCTGGAGTCAGGCTGTGTGAATGGGATCCTTTCTTACGGGGGCCTGCGCTCCAGTGAGCGCACTCAGAGCATGGGGCACTGCACTGCAGGCCTACCAAGGTAGGAGTAGGCAGGGCAAAAGGAGGTGCAGGGGTAGGGCCAGGCAGGCAGGGAAATGGAGAGGCAGGAGGGTTGGAGTAGGATAGGGGGTTGGGGATATTGGGAGACCACAGTTTATCACCAAACACGGCCACTAGCTTTGAGGCTCTTTTCAGAGTCTCACCTTTCCTGCTGTATACGATCTAATTTCATGTTCTGTCCTCTCCCCAATTTCTTTCTTTCTGTTTCTCTCTCTGTTTTAGGGGAAACAGTGGGGACAGGTCTGGTAGTATAAATGAAATGGAGAGGGCCAAGTGGCTGGGGTTAGGGAGGCAGATTTATTGGGGTTTGGGATGGGAGGAAGAGGCTTGGTGGTCCAGTGCTGGGACTGGGGCTGGTGGGGAGGCTAGCTACATAAAAATGGTTGCCGGTCTTGTCTTGTAATGAGATAATAAAATCTAAAAACGCTGGGGATCATGGATAATACCTTCCAAGGCCCTCCTCTCCACAGGGGACCTGGTGGGTGGGCTGACTGGCTCTGACTGCTCTCTCTATTTATTTTACTAGGCATGTCCATTAAGATCAAATTATTATTTTCAATGACGGCTTAGGAACACTGGGTTAACTGCCTTGTTCAGGGGCAGAACGACAGATTTGTATCTTGTCAGCTCGGGGATTCAATCTTGCAACCTTTTGGTTACTAGTCCAACACTGTAACCACTAGGCTACCTGCCACTCTCTCTATGGTGGCGGTCAAGTTGGGGATGAGGTGGTAGTTATAGAGATCAGATGAGGTGTTGGTTCTATTTTCAGGTTCTATTCAGAGTTGTATTTTCTGAGGTTTGAAGTGCAGGCCCACTCCTTTCGTAGTTCTTTGAGCTTTTTATTGAAGCGATAGTAAAGATGGGGGAGGGTGAGTCAAAGGGAAGTGAGTGGGCCAGATTCAAACCCATGTCGACTCTGGCATACATGTGTGCCGGGGTCAGTGGCTGTAACTGCTGGACGACGCAGGCCACGGTTTGAAGGAAGTTTCAGACAACTGGAGGCATGAGCGCCTGAATAGTGAACACCCCTGATGGCTCTACAGCCTCTCAAGGTTATAGCACATATCAATTATTATCTGTTGAACAATTATATCCACATTCATTCATTAACTGAATCCCAAGGTGGAATGTACAAGAAATGTAGCTAGGCCCACTGAACATATAGCCGATAAACTCAGAAAAATCAAGTGAATAAATGGACGGACTCGCTTAGCCTCTACCGTGCCCCAAGGCAAACTGATGTTGCATTGATATTACAAGTCATTATACCACCCCGCTCTTAATGATCTGCCCGCTTTGTCCCCCGATGGGTCAAATGCGAATGCTCCCCACATGTGGATTGCGTGCAGTACACCGGAAGCGTAGGCTACTCCAGTGGTTATAGGCCTGCATCAGTTTGCATACATTTAAATGGAGAATTATATGGAGAGTGTATGGAGAGTGTTTTTCTCTTATTGACTTAGGAGGGATAGCCTATTCCTTTCCTTAAAAAAACAAGAGGTAGGCCTATCATGCTGGCCAGGATAAAGGATCAATGTATACTTTAGAAGTGTCTAATCTATCTCAGAAGGCAGAACCAGTCCTAGACAGGACTCCTTAATAATTATCACTATATTTACATACTTCACACACACTAATTATGCTAGTTGACTGCACATAGCATAGACACATAGTGCTGACACTCACTCCGCAGTGGTTGGGAATGCTAATGGGAGTTGAACATGCAGCGACCCAGACCCCCTTTACCGTCAGAGATTACACACAATGTCTTTTTTATTTTTGTTAAATAAAAAATAATAATAATGAAAAGTGTCTCATTTGGTTCTAGTTGGGCAATGGAATCATAAGTGTGTGTATATATACTGTATGTATTTTTATTTATTTATTCTCCTTCATAACGCACCTTGCTTAAAGGGATACTTCTGGATTTTGGGAATGAGGCCCTTGATCTACTTCCCTAGAGACAGATGTGTGCATTTTGAAGGAAGTTTAAGTCTAAGACTAGCGCAATTGCTAACTAGCATTAGCACAATGACTGAAGTCCATTGGTATCTTCTAGCAGGTTGGAAATCACAGCTGGCCTTGTACATTGTTTGCTTCCTCCAGCCTTTCGGGATAAACTGTTTCGGATTCAATGACTCAATATTTTGGACAAAAACTGATGAATGTAAATAAGGCTGGGAATCTAACTTCAATCGAACTAGCAAGTCAATCATAATGTGGCTAATAGGCTAGCTTATCTATTTATGTAGCTATTTATTTAGCAAGCTAAAAACACAGAGCAAGAAGTTAACCAGCTGCTGGGAGGATTTTGTCATTGGACGAGTGGGTGAGTGGCCAACTTTTTCCACTCATATCGTTTTTGATTCAGGTGTCATTTAGTTAGGTACACTGAATAAAAATATAAACGCAACATACAACAATTTCAAAGATGTTACAGTTCATATAAGGAACTCAGTCAATTGAAATAAATTATTTAGGCCCTAATCTATGGATTCCACATAACTGGGAATACAGATATGCTTCTATTGGTCACAAATACCTTTAAAAAATATATTGGGGCATGGATCAGAAAACCAGTCAGTATCTGGTGTGACCACCAGTGCAACACATCTCCTTCGAATAGAGTTGATCAGGCTGTTGATGGTGGCCTGTGGAATGTTGTCCCATTCCTTTAATGGCTGTGCGAAGTTGCTGGATATCAGCGGTAACTGGGACACGTTGTCGTACACATCGATCCAAAGCATCCCAACCCAAACATGCTCAATGGGTGGCATGTCTGTTGAGTATGTAGGCCATGGAAGAACTGGGACATTTTCACCTTCCAGGAATTCTGTACAGATCCTTGCGATATTATGTTAAAATGTGAGAAATAAGCTTTTTGTGCATATGGACAATTTCTGCAATCTTTTATTTCAGCTCATGAAATGTGACCAACTCTTCACATGTTGCATTTATATTTTTGTTCAGTGATTCATTTTGCTAGCTAGCTATGCTGAACTTGAACGGCTTTTATCCGCAGTTAGCATACCTCTTAGTAGTCAATTAAATGTATTTGGCATCGATCAAATGGGTGGGTAGGCAGGCAAGTTCCCATTGAGTTGTCAAAACGTGGGTTGGGACAAACATGCAAGGGCGAGCAGACTACTATTCCCCATTATTTATCAGTGCAATTTCTGTCAACCAACTACAGGCTGAAAAGTTTTGAGAGGGTTTATCTACTGTTCCCTTGTTAGATTTCAGCTCATCTCGCTCTGGCCAACATTTGTTTGTTGATTTTTGTTGTTGATGAATAGTTCCCAAATGTAAGAGTACTCCCGTGGTATTTACATATTTGCAGAAATCCATTCAGGTATATTGGGGCTTTTGGCGAATGCTTTCTAATGATCTAAAGTTGCGCTGTTGGTACTGTAAACAGAAGTGCTCCAATGTCAGAAAGAAAAAAAAACATATTCTTCCTGGGGGTGTATATGAGCAGATTTGAATAAGATTTCTTATTGCTAAAATGCTGTGAGTTCCACTAAGTCTGATCAAGACTTTATAATGTATATATTTAATTTTGTATTGTACAGAGACATAGTCACTGACCAATAACCTGCATTAAGGGGAAAGACCACTACAGAGGCACCAATAAGGTCGCTCTCTCATCTGTGCAACAGAACAGGACAGGTTTATATGGGAAGCATCAAAGGGGAAGAGGTGAAAAAGGAACCTGAGGGATTTATTGTTCTGTTCAGTTTTTGTATGTTTTGTTAATATATGCCCACTAAGAAGCTTGAGGGTTGAGAAATACTATTTTAATTGTGGCTGTTTATGTCGTGAATCAACAACGTACATAATGTATGGAGTCAATATGAGACCAAAAATATGTAATGACTAAGGCTATTGCAGTGACCACAGTAAATTCCACGTGACCATTGAGTCATGGTAATCTCCTTTTATGCTCTCTGGACATGTGTTGGTAGTACCCAACTAGCTAACGACCTGGCTAATGGCCTGGTACTCAGGGCTTTATTGTCCCTCTAACCACTCTGACATCAATGCAAATGCAATCCAAAATCACATCAAACACATCATCAAAACAGTATGTGCTTTTAAAACTCACCTCACTGTGTGCTGAGCTGAGCTGAAAACATGGTCGTTGTGGAAGTTGTTTGAAAGCCTAACACAACAAAATGGACAGTGCTCTCTAATGTGATGATTCATTCAAAACACTATATGCATATTCAATCTTATGCATAGGCCTATAATGCATAGGCCTATATATGAGCCCAAGCACCACCCCATTTATTGAAAAAATTAATAATGATTGAGCCATTATACAATACATAGCCTTCTACATATTATGCACAGCAGAAAAAAAACATTTTAAAACGCTGAACATAGTTGGAGTAGCCTATGCTCCAAAATTAAACAAATTCTAGTAATCACATTTGACTGTGGACTGCATTATTATGCATCCTGGATGGACTGGTTACCTTATGCTAAACTCTAAACTTTCTATCCATGAGTCTGGGAGAGAAAATATAGGCCTAGGCAATGCTGTTGGTTCATTGATTGTGCAGAGTTAGCCTACAATTCTAATGAATTTGTATTTGATTTTGAATAGCCTAGAAATAGGGAACTTTTTAAACATTTTCATAATTAATAGACTTACACCACCTTTTTAGCTACAGAATATCTCACCACTGTGCGTTTACATCTCTCCATTCCTTTCTTGAGCGAGCATAGAGAGGGGCTGTCAATAGTTTAATGAAATGTTTCGCTGTGAAAACATGTTACTATTGATGTTCCCAAACAGATTTCAATTGGTTTCCCAAATTAAGCATTGGGTAGCTATAGGGACAGGATTGGAGAGCCCATGGCATACAGAGTTTGAGCAAAATCTCACTTGTCTGACAGAGAGAGGCTGCATGCTCCTTGAACAGTGGTTGATGAGTGGAGTAAAATAACTGGAGTAGCCTATCCGAATAAGCGGAAAACGGACTCCATTTGATAAATAGCACTCAAATGAGTGCATTCGGATGACACCTTTTTCCCCCTGCCCATTTGAGAAGTGGCCATTCTAAATCTTAACTGATTTTACAGATTCAATTGAGAATAGTATGATGGGTGAAAATATGATCACTTGATGAGAGAACAGTGTGTGCAGCCTGAGGCAAAGAACCAAGCTCTTTCTCAAATCATCAATAGCCTATAGTCACATCATGCAGCCCATCTATGTTTTGATTTCTAAGACGAATAACTAAATCTAGAGCATAGGACCTGTTTCAAATGATGACTTTTACGCTCAACATAGTCATTTCATATGCGCACTAGCTTCGGAATGGCAAAAATATCCTTTATATTTTATTCAGCAAAGTTGTCATTATATTCTTCCTACTATAAAACCATATAATATAAAATAATGGCACATGATTTATAAGACTATCTTATCTACTAAATGGACAAGCTTACAGCCTATGGCATGGCCCATACAGTAGGCCAACTCATATTCTGTTATCATATTGTTTCTTTAGACCTGCCAAATATAAATATTGGATTTATTGTGATGGTGTATATTAAATTCATTTATTAGACTTTTTATATTGTTTATATTAATTAACGTCAATTACTGTGAGACCGGCAGTCTTTTGCATGACAATAATCGGCTGAATGACAATAATCGGCTGACATTTCATGACGGCCACAACCCTAGTAAAGACCCTTTTCAATATAATGTGTTATTGAATACATGAACATGTGTGCCATGGAATGTCAATGGAATTGTGCAGGCAGTCAAAAAAATGAAGGTATATTCTTATAATAAAAAATAATAATAACACCGTCATCGGGTTTAGGTAAGCTCGGGATGTGTTGTCATTCTCCTCCACCTACTACTTAATATCCAGAGGAGTATACATTTTCATTGATTAAAATTTACAACAAACCCAATGGACGTTTTATAAGGGAAACCTAGCACATAAAAAGTCACTCTACTGAATTGTTATTGCCCAGATGAAGAGGACCCAATGTTTATTAATGATTTTATACTAAAATGTTCTCAATGTAAGTGGAATATTATATGGAGAGAGGAGTATTTTAATTGTGAGCGGGATGCAACAAAACTTCAGGACTACCTGTAATAAGGAAATACGCGTACTGGGATATGTTCCGAGTAGCCTCTGAGAATAACATTGACGGTGACTGAGTTCATCAGGAAGTGTATAGGAGGTGTTGTACCCACTGTGACTATTAAAACCTACCCAAACCAGAAACCGTGGATAGAGGGCATCATTTGCGGAAAAACTGGAAGCGCGAACGACCACATAACCATGGCAAGGTGACTGGGAATATGGCAGAATACAAACTGTAGTTATTTCCTCCGTAAGTCAATCAAACAGGCAAAACCTCAGCAGAGACAAAGTGGAGTCACAATTCAACAGCTGAGACGCAAGACATATGTGTCAGGGTCTACAGACAATCACAGACTACAAAGGGAAAACCAGCCACATCGCGGACACCAACGTCTTGCTTCTGGACAAGTTAAACACCTTCGCCCGCTTTGAGGACAACACAGTGCCACCGACGCGGCCAAGGACTGTGGGCTCTCCTTCTCTGTGGCCGATGTGAGTAAGACATTTTAAGCATGTTAACCTTCACAAGGCTGACGGCCCAGAATCAATCCCTAGCCGTGTCCTGAAAGCATGCGCAGACCAGATGGCTGGAGTGTTTACGGACATATTCAATCTCTTCATCTGCTGTCACTGCTTGCTTCAAGATGTCCACCATTGTTCCTGTACCCAAGAAAGCAAAGGTAACTGAACTAAATGACTATCGCCCCGTAGCACTCACTTCTGTCATCATGAAGTGCTTTGAGAGGCTAGTTAAGGATCATATCACCTCTACCTTACCTGACACCCACTTCAATTTGCTTACTGCCCCAATAAATCCACAGACGATGCAATCGCCATCGCACTAAACACTGCCCTATTTGGACAATAGGAATACCTATGTAAGAATGCTGTTCAATGACTATAGCTCAGCATTCAACACCAGCATTCAACACCAGCTCATCATTAAGCATGGGGCCCTGGGTCTGAACACTGCCCTGTGCAACTTGGTCCTGGACTTCCTGACAGGCCGCCCCCAGGTGGTGAAGGAAGGAAACAACACCTTCACTTCGCTGATCCTCAAATCAGGGGCCCTACAAGGGTGCGTGCTCAGCCCCCTCCTGTACTTCCTGTTCACCCATGACTGCGTAGCCACCCACGCCTCCAACTCAATCATCAAGTTTGCAGACGACACAACAGTAGTAGGCCTGATTACCAACAATGACGAGACAACCTACAGGGAGGAGGTGAGGGCCCTGAGAGAGTGGTGCCAGGAAAATAATCTTTCACTCAATGTCAACAAAACAAAGGAGCTGATAGTGAACTTCAGGAAACAACAGAGGGAGCACGCCCCTATACACATTGATGTGACCGCAGTGGGGAAGGTGGCAACAGCGCCTCTTCAACCTCAGGAGGCTAAAGAAATTTGGCTTGGCCTCTAAAACCCACACAAACTTTGACAGATGCACAATTGAGAGGATCCTATCGGGCTGTATCACCGCGTGGTACGGCAACTGCACCACCCGCATCCGCAGAGCTCTCCAGAGGGTGGTACAGTCTGCCCAACGCATCAACGGGGACACACTGCCTGCCCCCCAGGACACCCACAGCACCCGATGTCACAGGAAGGACAAAAAGATCACCAAGGACATCAACTCCCGAGCCACGGCCTGTTCACCCCGCTATAATCCAGGAGGCGAGGTCAGTACAGGTGCATCAAAGCTGGGACCAAGAGACTGAAAAACAGCTTCTATCTTAAGGCCATCAAACAACCTCTTGAACCTCTGGGGGCAGTATTTCATTTTTGGATGAAAAACGTTCCCGTTTTAAACAAGATATTTTGTCACAAAAAGATGTTGACTATGCATATAATTGACAGCTTTGGAAAGAAAACACTCTGACGTTTCCAAAACTGCAAAGATATTGTCTGTGAGTGCCACAGAACTAATGCTACAGGTGAAACCAAGATGAAACTTCAAACAGGAAGTGAGCCAGATTTTTGAGGCGCTGTGTTCCAATGTCTCCTTATATGGCTGTGAATGCGCCAGGAACGAGCTTACACTTTCTGTCGTTTCCCCAAGGTGTCTGCAGCATTGTGACGTATTTGTAGGCATATCATTGGAAGATTGACCATAAGAGACTACATTTACCAGGTGTCCGCCTGGTGTCCTCCGTCGAAATTGGTGCGTAATCTCCAGCTGCATGTATTTTTCCATGTGATTCAGAGGAGAAACCAAACCTCCACGAATGATATATCATCGAATAGATATGTGAAAAACACCTTGAGGATTGATTCTAAACAACGTTTGCCATGTTTCTGTCGATATTATGGAGTTAATTTGTAAAAAAGTTTGGCGTTTTGATGACTGAATTTTCGGGGTTTTTTCTTAGACAAACGTGATGAACAAAACGGAGCGATTTCTCCTACACAAATAATATTTTTGGAAAAACTGAACATTTGCTATCTAACTGAGAGTCTCCTCATTGAAAACATCCGAAGTTCTTCAAAGGTAAATTATTTTATTTGAATGCTTTTCTTGTTTTTGTGAAAATGTTGCCTGCTGAATGCTAGGCTTAATGCTATGCTAGCTATCAATACTCTTACACAAATGCTTGTTTTGCTATGGTTGAAAAGCATATTTTGAAAATCTGAGATGACAGTGTTGTTAACAAAAGGCTAAGCTTGAGAGCCAATATATTTATTTAATTTTAATTTGCGATTTTCATGAATAGTTAACGTTGCGTTATGGTAATGAGCTTGAGGCTATAATTACGATCCCAGATACGGGATTGCTCGTTTCAAGAAGTTAATAGCTATCTCTAGCCAGATTCCACCCGGTAACGCAACCCTGCACCTTATTGGCTGCTGTCAGAAGTTGACATACACTTAGGTTGGCGTCATTAAAACTTGTTTTTCAACTACCACAAATTTCTTGTTAACAAACTATAGTTTTGGCAAGTCGGTTAGGACATCTACTTTGTGCATGACACAAGTAATTTTTCTAACAAATGTTTACAGACAGATTATTTCACTTATAATTCACTATTTCACAATTCCAGTGGGTCAGAAGCTTACATACACTAAGTTGACTGTGCCTTTGAACAGCTTGGAAAATTCCAGAAAATTATGTCATGGCTTTAGAAGCTTCTGATAGGCCAATTGACATTATTTGAGTCAATTGGCGGTGTACCTGTGGATGTATTTCAAGGCCTACCTTCAAACTCAGTGCCTCTTTGCTTGACATCATGGGAAAATCAAAAGAAATCAGCCAAGACCACAGAAAAAAATTGTAGACCTCCACAAGTCTGGCTCATCCTTGGGAGCAATTTCCAAACTCCTGAAGGTACCACGTTCATCTGTACAAACAATAGTACGCAAGTATAAACACCATGGGATCACGCAGCCGTCATACCGCTCAGAAAGGAGACGCGTTCTGTCTCCTAGAGGTGAACACACTTTGGTGTGAAAAGTGCAAATCAATCCCAGAACAACAGCAAAGAACCTTGTGAAGATGCTGGAGGAAACGGGTACAAAATTATCTATATCCACAGTAAAACGAGTCCTATATTGACATAACCTGAAAGGGCGCTCAGCAAGGAAGAAGCCACTGCTCCAAAACCGCCATAAAAAAGCCAGACTACAGTTTGCAGCTGCAGCTGCAGAATGGGACAAAGATCATACTTTTTGGAGAAATGTCCTCTGGTCTGATGAAACACAAATTGAACTGTTTGGCCATAATGACCATCGTTTATGTTTGGAGGCAAAAAGGGGAGGCTTGCAAGCTGAAGAACACCATCCCAACCATGAAGCACGGGGGTGGCAGTATCATGTTGTGGGGGTGCTTTTCTGCAGGAGGGACTGGTGCACTTCACAAAATAGATGGCATCATTAGGAAAGAAAGTTATGTGGATATAGTGAAGCAAAATCTCAAGACAATCAGGAAGTTCAGCTTGGTCGCAAATTGGTTCCAAATGGACAATGACCCCAAGCATACTTCCAAAGTTGTGGCAAAATGGCTTAAGGACAACAAAGTCAAGGTATTGGAGTGGCCATCACAAAGCCCTCATCTCAATCCTATAGATTATTTGTGGGCAGAACTGAAAAAGCATGTGTGCGCAAGGAGGCCTACAAACCTGACTCAGTTACACCAGCTCTGTCAGGAAGAATGGTCAAAAGTTCACCCAACTTATTGTGGGAAGCTTGTGGAAGGCTACCCGAAACGATTGACCCAAGCTAAACAATTTAAAGGCAATGCTACCAAATACTAATTGAATGTATGTAAACTTCTGACCCACTGGGAATGTGATGAAAGAAATAAAAGCTGAAATAAATAATTCTCTCTACTATGATTAAAATAAAGTGGTGATCCTAACACGCTGATCAGACCGGACACATCGCGTGCGTGAGCGTTGCAAAATAAATGTTTAAATCCATGTTATTCAATTATTGCTTTATTATTCCACACTGCTCGCGCGCACCAAAGAGTGTCTGCGACGCCAAGGGCTAAAATAGAAGTCTTTCCTATTTCTGACACAGATCGCGCTGAAAGTCCTGCCTCTCCCATCTCCTCATTGGTTTATAGAAGCAGGTACCCACGTGCCATCTTCTCATTGGTAATACCCACGTGGGTGATTGAAAGACAAACTATTTTGTTGGTAGTTGTGGTAATACTATGAAAGTTTAGATGGCTATCACCATATAAATTAAAAGATGAAAAGCCTGGAAGGAGGAGAGATGACTAGAAACGATTCGGTTGGCCGTTTTATGTGTGGTTAATTGGCAGAGTAGAGGAGTTTGTGCATTTCAGGTAAAATAATAACTAAATGTTTATATCCCAGGACAAATTAGCTAGCAACAGAAAGCTAGCTAAATAGGACAAATTAGTTAGCAAGTGCAAGCTAATTAGCTAAATTGCCATTCATGTTTAATGCTTTTTGACCTGTCCCTAAATTAATGTAATTGGTTCAGAGTTTGTTTTGATATTTTAACCTTGTGTCGTTATCGCGTTTGGTGTAGGGGGACAAAATTAATTTATGCACGATAGCGCACGCGTGCAGCCGGTTTGGGTTCTGTTACTGACCTAAAACAGGGACTTTTTTTCTTGGATTAAATGTCAGGAATTGTAAAAATAAAAATAAATAAATAAATAAATGTATTTGGCTAAGGTGTATGTAAACTTCCGACTTCAACTGTACATAGACTTGGAATCACTGGCATCTTTAAATAATGCAACACTAGTCACTTTATTAATGTTTACATACTGCTTTACTCATCTCATATGTATATACTGTATTCTATTCTACTGTATTTTAGTCAATGCCACTGACATTGATCAATCTAATATTTAAATATTTCTTAATTCCATTCTTTAACTTTTAGATGTGTGTGTATTGTTGTGAATCGTTTTTAGATACTACTGCAATGTTGGAGCTAGGAATACAAGCATTTTGCTACACCCGCAATAACATCTGCTAAATATGTGTATGTGACCAATAAAATGTTATTTAATTTGATGGTAGCATCCATATTAATGTACAAGTGTTTTAGAAACATATTCTACTGGAAAGCAGGGAGTTGTGAACAGGCGCACACTTTATTGAGGCAGGAGAAACCAACAGACAGACGCCACTGCGTCAACCTCCAGCCAATAAGCAAAAATGCAAAACGCGCAAACAGTCACAATAATTATGTTCAAACAAATAAACATACCTCGTGACAAAACGCGGAATCGACAAACACCAGTCTAGCGCTCAAAATTGACACGTAACACAAAACAATTTCACACAAAGACATGATGGGGAACAGAGGAATAAATACATGTAGTGTGATTGGTTCATGAAAACCAGGTGTACAGGGAACAAGACAAAACAAATGGATAAATGAAAAATGGAGCAGCGATGGCTAGAAAGCCGGTGACGTCATCCGCCGAACGCCGCCGAACAAGGAGAGGAGCCGACTTCGGCGGAAGTCGTGACATCTATTCTTATTTACAATAAAAGTGAAATAATACATAATTCACCATTCATTTCTAATGGGCACAAAATGATCTGAAACACCACCAAACAAACAGCAAATGCATCCAACAAGTTTTTGGAGTCACAAGCTTGATGTAATTATTGCATGCTTGGAATTGGGGACAAATACAAACATTCTGACTACTTTAATACACATATAAGTGAATTTGTCCCAATACTTTTAGTCCCCTAAAATGTGGGGACTATGTACAAAAAGTGCTGTAATTTCTAACCGGTTCACCCGATCTGGATGAAAATACACTCAAATTAAAGCTTACAGTATGCACTCTGTATCATTTCAAATCTAAAGTGCTGGAGTACAGAGCAAAAAAAAAAAAAAATGTGTCACAGTCCCAATATTTTTGGAGCTCAATGTATGTTGATGTTGTATGAGGTTGAAATAAGCTCGATTTTAAGTTCAATGGAAAAGCAATAAAAATAAATTGTAGAAAAGAAGAGACACAAATAATGCTTGTGAAACAGTGTGATCTAACCATTTGATCTGGCTGTTCATCTACAGAGTTCCTCTATAGCCTAGCAGTCCATTGATGACATTATCCGACAGTGTTAACTCTTCCCCTGCATGTTCTTTGAAGCCTCGCGCCTGTCTCCTCTCTATTGATCCTGCTGATGCTGTGAACCTCTGAGTTGTCATGTCTTTGATGCATCCATGCTGTAGCTGCCCAGTGCCTTTACAACCCAGATCAATGTCTTGTGTCTGCTGCGTTGTGGTGTGTGGTACGGTAGAGTGGAGGCCAAGGACGGATCATCCACAGACACTCACATGGGCGTACGCATGCACACGCACACACGCACACACACTGGAGTTGTGGCTGAAAGCCAAGGCTGGAGCTAGGTAATAGGATTGTAAGTGTCTGGGAATGAAGGGTAATGAAATGAGCATCCAGAGCAATCAGAGGGAGAGAGGAACCGAGGAAGGAAGGGAGGGGGCAAAATGACAGAGACAACCTGCAAGACCAGAACAACACTTCCCCTTTCTCCCTGGCCATGACACCATTACTGCGGTACACACATTTCAGGATTAAAGGCGTGGCAAGCTTTGGTACTTCATACTCTGCTGATAACTTTTATCTCTAACACAAGGCTAAGACATGGGATTATGGTATAATGGTGTTCCCCACAGTCAAAATAACATTTATGTCTCAAAGATATTACAGAGCTCAATCTGCCTCTGAAAAGACACATACAGATTCCCATGTAGGCCCACAGCACAACATAGCACAGTGTGTCCATGCATGAGCTTTAAACTAGCAGGGGGTCTTTTTGGCTTCTTGAAATTTAGAGCTTCGGTTTTGTTGTCTGTTTTCTATATCTTGTCCCATTCCCTGACTCCTTACAAATATTATTCTTCCTGTCTATTCTCAGAATCCCAGTCCTGTTTCCATGTGCTTTTTATCCAATGTTTCAGTGCATTATCTTTATGTGATATGTATTCTATTCCCATTGTGATTTGATTTGTGGAACAGAAATGGCAGATTAGTCTTAAATCCTCCCAAATAGATGATCCACTCATCTGTATAGCTCATGCATCCAGGGCCTCAGCATAATTGCTGTTGATTTGTGGTAAAGGCTGGGGAAGACCAGGGTTCAAATAATGGTTGATATCTTTCAAATACTTTTGAGTGTTTACTTTAGCCTGCCAGTAGTAACAATTGGGCAGAGTTAGCAGTTTTGGGACTATTATATTGGTCCATTAAGCCAGGCTATCTCAATCAAGCATAGATCAATTCGTTTTAATGATTGTAAATAGTATTTAAACCCAGGTCTGGACAGGACAATGCTTGGCTTATAGCCTACGCTGGGCCAGGAGAAAAGGAACCGATCTGCTCTGCATCCTTCTATCCAACAATACCATCCGATCCAGCATGTGCTTATTAAAACCATTGTGGACCAGGGCATTTCCCCAGTGTTGCCTCTCCCTGTTGTGTCCTATCTGATTGATGTTGACTGGGGTCACCTAAACTTGTAGGAACCAGGGGACCAGGGTATTGCTGTGTGTATGTGTGTGTGTGTGATGGTGCACACAGGGGACTAAATGTTTACATGCATTCATTTGACTTAATTTGACTGGTAGCCTAGGCTGAGGTACAGACGTGAGGCCTTACAGATATAGGATCTTAATTGGACTTGTATTGTCACAGCTAAATAATCTTGCCACAATAGGATTTGAACTGTTAGTCCATCATGTTGGTTGATCTGTGATTAGTCTATTAGCTGGTAAAAAGTAGGCTACATGGAGGAAGGATTGTTGACATATATTTTACATTTGTATCTAAAATTATAATTAATCAAAGTTGGCATATTTATGATATGTGGGGCATACCCAGGCCTCCTTCAAGACTCCATAATGTTTCAGCTGTAGATGCTACAAAGCAAACATTTGTACAAAGCATCTTATACAGATAAATTGGCATAATAGACCATCATTGCACATCCTGCAAATCACCAGCAGAGGGTGTCCATTTTGAATCCATTTTCACATTCACTCTGTTGGTAATGATTACAAATTGGATCATAACTCTAAAAGTAGCAGACATCCCACTCTGGAACTTTGATTTCCACGTAGGGTATGTTATGTTCAATAATATATTGAAAGTAAAAAATGTTTTTCCAATATTCATAAATTCATGTTTTAAGAAGTTATTGATATCAAAATACTACTCATATTAAAGAGCAAGTGGTAAAGCTTCATATGCGACCAATGTTTGCTTTGTAGCACTTACAGATTAAACACTATGGAGTCTTAAATGAGGCCTGGGCTGGGTAAGGCCAAAAGGTCATAAATATGCTAACTTTTATCAGTCATTTATTAGTTGTGCTTTTAGACACATGTCAAAAATACTTCCTCCAAAGGACTATTCTAGGGATTGCTTTTCGTGAAAATCCCCAAAATCATGGTCTTCTTTTGTCTGTGTTTTCTTGAAGAATCACTTCAGAAAGAATTCAGAACCCTTGACTTTTTCCACATTTTGTTATGTTACAGCCTTATTCTAAAATGGATTACATTTAAAAAACTCAGCAATCTACACACAATACCCCATAATGACAAAGGAAAAAGTTTTTTTTTATGTTTGCAAATGTATTGAAAAGAAACAACAGAAATACCTTATTTACATAGAGTTGAAGTTGGAAGTTTACATACACCTTAGCCAAATCCATTTAAAGTTTTTCACAATTCCTGACATTTTAATCTGAGTAAAAATTCCCTGTCTTAGGTCAGTTAGGATCACCACTTTATTTTAAGCATGTGAAATGTCAGAATTAATAGTAGAGAATTATTTATTTCAGCTTTTATTTCTTTCATCACATTCCCAGTGGGTCAGAAGTTTACATACACTCAATTAGTATTTGGTAACATTGCCTTTAAATTGTTTAACTTCTCTAGGGTAATGGCAGCATTGGGAATTCTGGATGAAAAGTGTGCCCAAATTAAACTGCTTGCTACTCAGCCATAAAAGCTAGAATATGCATATAATATTTAGAAGTTTCTAAAACTGTTTGAATGATGTCTGTGAGTATAACAGAACTCATATGGCAGGCAAAAACCTGAGACAAAATCCAACCAGGAAGTGGGAAATCTGAGTTTTGTAGTTTTTCGACTCTTGCCCTATCGAATACACAGTGTCTATGGGGTCATGTTGAACTTCTTAAGGCTTCCACTAGATGTCAACAGTCTTTAGAACGTTGTTTGATACTTCTACTGTGAAGTGGAGCCGTATGAGAGGGGAATGAGTCAGGGGTCTGCCAGCAGTCACGAGCTCAGTCTCGCACGTTCACGTGAGAGCGACCTGCGTTCCATTGCATTTCTGAAGACAAAGGAATTCTCCTGTTGGAACATTATTGAAGATTTATATTAAAAACATCCTAAACATTGATTCTATACATTGTTTGAGATGTTTCTACGGACTGTAACGGAACTTTTGGACTTTTCATCTGCTTGTGCGCCATGAAGGATTACTGGGCTGAATGCGCTAACAACGAGGAATATGGACATAAATGATGGACATTATCGAACAAAACAAAAATTTACTGTGGAACTGGGATTCCTGGGAGTGCATTCTGATGAATATCATCAAAGGTAAGTGAATATTTATAAAGTTATTTCTGACTTCTGTTGACTCCAACATGGCAGATATTGTTTGATTTGTCGTCTGAGCGCCGTACTCAGATTATTGCATGGTTTGCTTTTTCCGTAATTTAAAAAAAAAATCTGACACAGTAGTTGCATTAAGGAGAAGTATATCTTTTTCATTCTGTGAATAACACTTGTATCGTTTATGAATGTTTATTATGAGTATTTATGTAAATGTATGTGGCTCTCTGCAAAATCATCGGATGTTTTGGAACTACTGAACATAACGCACCAATGTAAACTCAGAGTTTTGGATATAAATATGAACTTTACCGAACAAAACATAAAAGCGTCTGCTAAATGACATATATTATTATTATTATTATTATTATGTATTGTGTAACATGAAGTCCTATGAGTGTCATCTGATGAAGATCATCAAAGGTTAGTGATTCATTTTTATCTATATTTCTGCTTTTTGTGACTCCTCTCTTTGGCTGGAAAAACGGCTGTGTTTTTCTGTGACTTGGCTCTGACCTAACATAATCGTCTGGTTTGCTTTCATCATTAACGCTACCGTCCCACGTACCCTATAGAGGTAAACTTGGGTCAAACGATTTGGGTAGCCTTCCACAAGCTTCCTGTAATAAATTGGGTGAATTTTGGCCCATTCCTCCTGACAGAGCTGGTGTAACTGAGTCAGGTTTGTAGGACTCCTTGCTCGCACACGCTTTTTCAGTTCTGCCTACAAATGTTCTATAGGATCGAGGTCAGGGCTTTGTGATGGCCACTCCAATACCTTGACTGTGTTGTCCTTAAGCCATTTTGCCACAACTTTGGAAGTATGCTTGGGGTCATTGTCCATTTGGAAGACCCAATTGCGACCAAGCTTTAACTTCCTGACTGATGTCTTGAGATGTTGCTTCAATATATCCACATAATTTTCTTTCCTAGTGATGCCATCTATTTTGTGAAGTGCACCAGTCCCTCCTGCAGCAAAGCACCCCCACAACGTGATGCTGCCACCCTCATGCTTCACAGTTGGGATGGTGTTCTTCGACTTGCAAGCCTCCCCCTTTTTCCTCCAAGCATAACAATGATCATTATGGCCAAACAGTACAATTTGTGTTTCATAAGACAAGAGGAGATTTCTTCAAAAAGTATGATCTTTGTCCCAATGTGTAGTTGCAAACTGTAGTCTGGCTTTTTTTAATGGTGCTTTTGGAGCATTGGCTTCTTCCTTGCTGAGTGGCCTTTCAGGTTATGTCAATATAGGACTCATTCTACTGTGGATCTAGATACTTTTGTACCTGTTTCCACCAGCATCTTCACAAGGTCCTTTGCTGTTTTGGGATTGATTTGCACTTTTCGCACCAAAGTACTTCATCTCTAGTAGACAGAATGAGTCTCCTTTCTGAGCGGTATGATGGCTGCATGGTCCCATGGTGTTTATACTTGCGTACTATTGTATGTACAACTGAACGTGGTACATTCAGGTGTTTGGAAATTGCTCCCAAGGATGAACCAGACTTGTGGAGGTCTACAATTTTTCTTCTGAGGTCTTGGCTGATTTCTTTTGATTTTCCCATGATGTCAAGCAAAGAGGCACATTGAAGGCAGGACTTAAAATACATCCACAGGTACACCTCCAATTGACTCAAATGATGTCAATTATATGATGTCAACAATCCAAAATGTATTTTTGATACTGTCGCAAAGCTAACTAAAAAGTAGCATTCCCCAAGAGAGGATGGCTTTCACTTCAGCAGTAATAAATTCATGAACTTCTTTGAGGAAAAGATCATGATCATTAGAAAGCAAATGACGGACTCCGGTTGGAGCGAGTGGTCGCATCTGTATCTGCACTTCGCTCCCACGGGTAGTATAACTTTTTCATTATATTTTATTATATCACAACGGTTTGATTTGTCTTATCTTAGCAATTTCTTCTCAGCTAGCTACATAGCCGTCTTTGTATCAAAGATAATTGCGTAATTATCGTATTTCGCCGTCCTAACGTAGTCTTCACTAGCCAGCTAGCTAACGTCCACTGATTAGCTGCACTGGAGAAACTATTACACTCAACTGAACGACTTGATTAGTTTAGTGTTAGCTAGCTACATAGCTGTCTTTGCTGTCTTCGTATCATCGTATCCAAGATAATTGTGTTGTTTAGGTTTAGAGTGTGTAGTCTTAGAGTGATTATCTTAATTTACCGAGGTTAGCTAGCCAGCTATTTGTCGTCCTTAACGTAGGTGACTCTGCTAGCTAGCCAACGCTAGCCAACGTCTTCTGTATAGAACTCAACTACCGGTCGCATTCACAGGTAGTATCACATTTTCACTTAATTTCATTACAGTACAACGGTTTGATTTGTTTGATCGTAGCTAGCTACTTAGCTAGCTACATAGCCGTCTTTGTATCAAAGATAATTGTGTAGTCTAGAGCGATTTTCTAGGTTCGCTAGCCATCTATTGTCGTTCTTTTAACGCAACGTAACGTAAACAACACTGCTAGCTAGCCTGCTAGCCCCCGAATAGCAACACTGCAGAAACTATTACACTCAACGGAACGACTTGATTAGTGTAGTGTCAACAACGCACCCACTGCCAGCTGGCCTACTTCAGCAGTACTGTATCATTTTAATCATTTTAGTCAATAAGATTCTTGCTACGTAGCTTAACTTTCTGAACATTCGAGACGTGTAGTCCACTTGTCATTCCAATCTCCTTTGCATTAGCGTAGCCTCTTCTGTAGCCTGTCAACTATGTGTCTGTTTATCCCTGTTCTCTCCTCTCTGCACAGACCATACAAACGCTCCTCACCGCGTGGCCGCGGCCACCCTACTCTGGTGGTCCCAGCGCGCACGACCCACGTGGAGTTCCAGGTCTCCGGTAGCCTCTGGAACTGCCAATCTGCGGTCAACAAGGCAGAGTTCATCTCAGCCTATGCCTCCCTCCAGTCCCTCGACTTCTTGGCACTGACGGAAACATGGATCACCACAGACAACACTGCTACTCCTACTGCTCTCTCTTCGTCCGCCCACGTGTTCTCGCACACCCCGAGAGCGTCTGGTCAGCGGGGTGGTGGCACCGGGATCCTCATCTCTCCCAAGTGGTCATTCTCTCTTTCTCCCCTTACCCATCTGCCTATCGCCTCCTTTGAATTCCATGCTGTCACAGTTACTAGCCCTTTAAAGCTTAACATCCTTATCATTTATCGCCCTCCAGGTTCCCTCGGAGAGTTCATCAATGAGCTTGATGCCTTGATACGCTCCTTTCCTGAGGACGGCTCACCTCTCACAGTTCTGGGCGACTTTAACCTCCCCACGTCTACCTTTGACTCTTTCCTCTCTGCCTCCTTCTTTCCACTCCTCTCCTCTTTTGACCTCACCCTCTCACCTTCCCCCTACTCACAAGGCAGGCAATACGCTCGACCTCATCTTTACTAGATGCTGTTCTTCCACTAACCTCATTGCAACTCCCCTCCAAGTCTCCGACCACTGCCTTGTATCCTTTTCCCTCTCGCTCTCATCCAACACCTCCCACACTGCCCCTACTCGGATGGTATCGCGCCGTCCCAACCTTCGCTCTCTCTCCCCGCTACTCTCTCCTCTTCCATCCTATCATCTCTTCCCTCCGCTCAAACCTTCTCCCACCTATCTCCTGATTCTGCCTCCTCAACCCTCCTCTCCTCCCTCTCTGCATCCCTTGACTCTCTATGTCCCCTATCCTCCAGGCCGGCTCGGTCCTCCCCTCCCGCTCCGTGGCTCGATGACTCATTGCGAGCTCACAGAACAGGGCTCCGGGCAGCCGAGCGGAAATGGAGGAAAACTCGCCTCCCTGCGGACCTGGCATCCTTTCACTCCCTCCTCTCTACATTTTCCTCCTCTGTCTCTGCTGCTAAAGCCACTTTCTACCACGCTAAATTCCAAGCATCTGCCTCTAACCCTAGGAAGCTCTTTGCCACCTTCTCCTCCCTCCTGAATGCTCCGCCCCCTCCCCCCTCCTCCCCCTCTCTGCAGATGACTTCGTCAACCATTTTGAAAAGAAGGTCGACGACATCCGATCCTCGTTTGCTAAGTCAAACGACACCGCTGGTTCTGCTCACACTGCCCTACCCTGTGCTCTGACCTCTTTCTCCCTCTCTCTCCAGATGAAATCTCGCGTCTTGTGACGGCCGGCCGCCCAACAACCTGCCCGCTTGACCCTATCCCCTCCTCTCTTCTCCAGACCATTTCCGGAGACCTTCTCCCTTACCTCACCTCGCTCATCAACTCATCCCTGACCGCTGGCTACGTCCCTTCCGTCTTCAGAGAGCGAGAGTTGCACCCCTTCTGAAAAAACCTACACTCGATCCCTCCGATGTCAACAATTACAGACCAGTATCCCTTCTTTCTTTTCTCTCCAAAACTCTTGAACGTGCCGTCCTTGGCCAGCTCTCCCGCTATCTCTCTCTGAATGACCTTCTTGATCCAAATCAGTCAGGTTTCAAGACTAGTCATTCAACTGAGACTGCTCTCCTCTGTATCACGGAGGCGCTCCGCACTGCTAAAGCTAACTCTCTCTCCTCTGCTCTCATCCTTCTAGATCTATCGGCTGCCTTCGATACTGTGAACCATCAGATCCTCCTCTCCACCCTCTCCGAGTTGGGCATCTCCGGCGCGGCCCACACTTGATTGCGTCCTACCTGACAGGTCGCTCCTACCAGGTGGCGTGGCGAGAATCTGTCTCCTCACCACGCGCTCTCACCACTGGTGTCCCCAGGGCTCTGTTCTTGGCCCTCTCCTATTCTCGCTATACACCAAGTCACTTGGCTCTGTCATAACCTCACATGGTCTCTCTTATCATTGCTATGCAGACGACACACAATTAATCTTCTCCTTTCCCCCTTCTGATGACCAGGTGGCGAATCGCATCTCTGCATGTCTGGCAGACATATCAGTGTGGATGACGGATCACCACCTCAAGCTGAACCTCGGCAAGACGGAGCTGCTCTTCCTCCCGGGGAAGGACTGCCCGTTCCATGATCTCGCCATCACGGTTGACAACTCCATTGTGTCCTCCTCCCAGAGCGCCAAGAACCTTGGCGTGATCCTGGACAACACCCTGTCGTTCTCAACCAACATCAAGGCGGTGGCCCGTTCCTGTAGGTTCATGCTCTACAACATCCGCAGAGTACGACCCTGCCTCACACAGGAAGCGGCGCAGGTCCTAATCCAGGCACTTGTCATCTCCCGTCTGGATTACTGCAACTCGCTGTTGGCTGGGCTCCCTGCCTGTGCCATTAAACCCCTTCAACTCATCCAGAACGCCGCAGCCCGTCTGGTGTTCAACCTTCCCAAGTTCTCTCACGTCACCCCGCTCCTCCGTTCTCTCCACTGGCTTCCAGTTGAAGTCGCATCCGCTACAAGACCATGGTGCTTGCCTACGGAGCTGTGAGGGGAACGGCACCTCAGTATCTCCAGGCTCTGATCAGGCCCTACACCCAAACAAGGGCACTGCGTTCATCCACCTCTGGCCTGCTCGCCTCCCTACCACTGAGGAAGTACAGCTCCCGGTCAGCCCAGTCAAAACTGTTCGCTGCCCTGGCCCCCCCAATGGTGGAACAAACTCCCTCACGACGCCAGGACAGCGGAGTCAATCACCACCTTCCGGAGACACCTGAAACCCCACCTCTTTAAGGAATACCTAGGATAGGATAAGTAATCCCTCTCACCCCACCCCCCCCCTAAGTTTTAGATGCACTATTGTTAAGTGACTGTCCCACTGGATGTCATAAGGTGAATGCACCAAGTTGTAAGTCGCTCTGGATAAGAGCGTCTGCTAAATGACTTAAATGTAAATGTAAATGTAAATCTGCATATTCCTCCAAAGCTCAGTCCTGAGTCTGCACAACTCTGCCAGGACCTAGGATCAAGAGAGACACTCAAATGTTTTAGAACTATATTTCTTGATACAATGATGAAAATAATCATGGCCTCTAAACCTTCAAGCTGCATACTGGACCCTATTCCAACTAAACTACTGAAAGAGCTGCTTCCTGTGCTTGGCCCTCCTATGTTGAACATAATCAATGGCTCTCTATCCACCAGATGTGTACCAAACTCACTAAAGGTGGCAGTAATAAAGCCTCTCTTGAAAAAGCCAAACCTTGACCCAGAAAATATAAAAAACTATCGGCCTATATCGAATCTTCCATTCCTCTCAATTTTTGGGGAAAAAGCGTCAACTCACTGCCTTCCTGAAGACAAACAATGTGCACGAAATGCTTCAGTCTGGTTTTAGACCCCATCATAATCATGCACTGAGACTGCACTTGTGAAGGTGGTAAATTACCCTTTAATGGCGTCAGACCGAGGCTCTGCATCTGTCCTCGTACTCCTAGACCTTAGTGCTGCTTTTGATACCACCGATCACCACATTCGTTTGGAGAGATTGGAAACCCAAATTGGTCTACACGGACAAGTTCTGGCCTGGATTAGATCTTATCTGTCGGAAAGATATCAGTTTGTCTCTGTGAATTGTTTGTCCTCTGACAAATCAACTGTACATTTCGGTGTTCCTCAAGGTTCCTTTTTAGGACCACTATTGTTTTCACTACGACCTGTACGGTCTCGTTGGCTGGCCCTCACTTCATACTCGTCGCCAAACCCACTGGCTCCAGGACATCTATAAGACCCTGCTAGGTAAAGTCCCCCCTTATCTCAGCTCACTGGTCACCATAGCAGCACCCACCTGTAGCACGCGCTCCAGCAGGTCACCCCCAAAACCAATTCTTCCTTTGGCTGCCTCTCCTTCCAGTTCTCTGCTGACAATGACTGAGTCAGTCATGAGTGAACTACAAAAATCTCTGAAACTGGAAATACTTATCTCCCTCACTAGCTTTAAGCACCAGCTGTCAGAGCAGCTCACAGATTACTGCACCTGTACATAGCCCATCTATAATTTAGCTCAAACAACTACCACTTTCCCTACTGTATTTATTTATTTTGCTCTTTTGCACCCCATTATTTCTTTCTACTTTGCACATTCTTCCACTGCAAATCAACCATTTCAGTGTTTTACTTGCTATATTGTATTTACTTCGCAACCATTGCCTTTACCTCCCTTATCTCACCTCACTTGCTCACATTGTATATAGACTTATTGTTCTACTGTATTATAGACTGTATGCTTGTTTTACTCCATGTGTAACTCTATGTTGTTGTATGTGTCGAACTGCTTTGCTTTTTCTTGGCCAGGTCGTAATTGTAAATGAGAACTTGTCTAGCCTACCTGGCTAAATAAAGGTGAAATAAAACATTTAAAAAAATGGTTGTACAGTCATCTCAAATAAAACTGTGAAGGACCTCGGCATTACTCTGGACCCTGATCTCTCTTTTGACGAACATATCAAGACTGTTTCAAAGACAGCTTTTTTCCATCTACATAACATTGCAAAAATCAGAAACTTTCTGTCCAAAAATGATGCAGAAAAATGTATCCATGCGTTTGTTACTTCTAGGTTAGACTACTGCAATGCTCTACTTTCCAGCTACCCGGATAAAGCACTAAATAAACTTCAGTTAGTGCTAAATATGGCTGCTAGAATCCTGAACCAAAGAATTTGATCATATTACTCCAGTGCTAGCCTCCCTACACTGGCTTCCTGTTAAGGAAAGGGCTGATTTCAAGGTTTTACTGCTAACCTACAAAGCATTACATGGGTTTGCTCCTACCTATCTTTCCGATTTGGTCCTGCCGTACATACCTAAAAGTACACTACGGTCACAAGACGCAGGCCTCCTAATAGTCCCTAAAACTTCTAAGCAAACAGCTGGAAGCAGGGCTTTCTCCTATAGAGCACCATTTTTATGGAATGGTCTGCCTACCCATGTGTGAGATGCAGACTCGGTCTCAACCTTTAAGTCTTTACTGAAGACTCATCTCTTCAGTGGGTCATATGATTGAGTGTAGTCTGGCCCAGGAGTGGGAAGGTGAACGGAAAGGCTCTGGAGCAACGAACCGCCCTTGCTGTCTCTGCCTGGCCAGTTCACCTCTCTCCACTGGGATTCTCTGCCTCTAACCCTATGACAGGGGTTGAGTCACTAGCTTACTGGTGCTCTTCCATGCCATCCCTAAGAGGGGTCACTTGAGTGGGTTGAGTCACTGACGTGATCTTCCTGTCTGGGTTGGCGCCCCCCCTTGGTTTGTGCCTTGGCGGAGATCTTTGTTGGTTATACTCGGCCTTGTCTCAGAATGATATGTTGGTGGTTGACGATACCCCTCTAGTGGTGTGGGGGCTGTGCTTTGGCAAAGTGGGTTGGATTATATGCTGCCTGTTTGGCCCTATCCGGGGATATCATCGGATGGGGCCACAGTGTCTCCTGCCTGTCTCAGCCTCCAATATTTATGCTGCAGTAGTTTGTGTCGGGGGGCTAGGGTCAGTTTGTTATATCTGGAGTACTTCTCCTGTCTTATACGGTGGCCTGTGTGAATTTAGTATGCTCTCTCTAATTCCCTCCTTTCTTTCTTTCTTTCTTTCTCTCGGAGGACCTGAGCCCTAGGACCATGCCTCAGGACTACCTGGCATGATGACTCCTTGCTGTCTCCAGTCCACCTGGCCGTGCTGCTGCTCCAGTTTCAACTGTTCTGCCTGTGGCTATGGAACCCTGACCTGTTCACCGGACGTGCTACCTGTCCCAGACCTGCTGTTTTCAACTCTCTAGAGACAGCAGGAGCGGTAGAGATACTCCTAATGATCGGCTATGAAAAGCCAACTGACATTTACTCCTGAGGTGCTGACTTGTTGCACCCTCGACAACAAATGTGATTATTATTATTTGACCATGCTGGTCATTTATGAACATTTCAACATCTTGGCCATGTTCTGTTATAATCTCCACCCAGCACAGCCAGAAGAGGACTGGCCACCTCTCATAGCCTGGTTTCTCTCTAGGTTTCTTCCTAGATTTTGGCCTTTCTCTGGAGTTTTTCCTAGCCTCCGTGCTTCTACACCTGCATTGCTTGCTGTTTGGCGTTTTAGGCTGGGTTTCTGTACAGCACTTTGAGATATCAGCTGATGTAATAATGGCTATATGAATCAAAAAGAAGCTTCTAAAGCCATGACATAATTTTCTAGAATTTTCCATGCTGTTTATAGGCAAAGTCCACTTTGTGTATGTAAACTTCTGACCCACTGTAATTGTGATACAACTTGCCAAAACTATAGTTTGTTAAACAAGAAATTTGTGGAGTGGTTAAAAAACAAGTTTTAATGACTCCAACCTAAGTGTATGTAAACTTCCGATTTCAACTGTAAGTATTCAGAGAGACTTGAAATGTAGCTCAGGTGTATTGGACTCCACCTGTGGTGAATTCACTCTACCAATCAGGCCATTTTGGTAAAGTAGCCAGACAGAAGCCACTTCTCAGGACAGCCCGCTTGGAGTTTGTCAAAAGGCACCTAAAGACAATGAAAAACAAGATTCTCTGGTCTGATGAAACCAATTATTCGGCCTGAATGCCAAGTGTCACAACTGGAGGAAAAGTAGCACCACCCCTATGGTGAAGCATGGTGGGGGCAGCATCATGCTGTGAGGATGTTTTTCAGCGGCAGGGACTGGGAGACTAATCAGGATTGAGGCAAAGATGAACTAAGTAAAGTACAGAGAGATCATTGATGAACACCTGCTCCAGAGTGCTTAGGACCTCAAGACTGGGGGCACTGTATTAGTGTGTTCGTGTGGGTTTTCAGTGAATGTGTTTTAAGTCACAAGGCTCTTCTGCATTTCCTGCAGTGCAAGAAATAGCTTTTGGCTTTTTCAAAGCGGAAAATAAGAAATCCAGATATCAATGATTTTGTGTGACGATTCTGGGTTTCGAACAGTGAAGTCAAGTACACGCTCAGACTGGGTGGGTCGTTAACTGACTAATGACAATGTTGTGCAAGAGTTGCATGCTGATTTTGCTCCTCTGTTGGCGTTATTGAGAGCTGATCAACTGACTTACTGACCGCCGTTTAGGAGAAATATAGGTCAATTTGGCCATCTTAAGTTTGATAAAGAAAGACAGGGGAAGGAAAGAGAGAAGATAGACAAACTATTGTTGTGCTGAAGGTGAAACACCTCCTGGGTGTTACTGTAGAGCTTCTGTGTCTCTGTACTGCTTAAATTCACTGAATGATTAAACAGGTGGCCATTGATTCTTGTGGTAAACATTAATTGCATACAAAAAAAGCCTTTTTCACTCTGATTGGATCATCTGTCTGTCTCTGTGTCTCTCACATTTCCCCCTTAATACCAATACAGCTTGTGAAGGCGTTACAGATTGGAATGTGCTTTTGTGCTTGTGCGTGTCTATGTTTTGAAATTAACGTTAACCTGCATGGGGGGGGGTCCTAGGGTAACTGATTGTAGAGTGATTTAGTGTGTTTGTGTGTGTGTGTATCTTTGTCTGAAAGAACAGAGGAGAGAGCAGACAGTGTGAGAAATGACTGATTGTGTGCTAGTTTCTCTCAGCCATTAACCAGACTGGCCCATTGTTATTTTCACATCCCCACTGGCACAGTGTTGCTTTGAGTGACAGGCTAAGACGCTGGCTCTGTAGGTTGGCCACATGGTGAGTAGACTGAATGAGGAATGCATGGCATCACTGCTGCTCTGACTCAATATACAGCGTCTAGCTACACCCTCTCATTCTCAAGTCAACAATAACAAAAGCATGAAACAGCACTTTGCGTTGTTGTTCTGGAATGTGTGTTAATTTGTCTGTGTGTACAAACCTTTTGGCTCAAATCATGTGCGAGTGTTTTTTATAATGAATTGAAGTAGGCCTAAATACTAATGGGGGGGAAAGTGTGTGTAGTGCGTGCACACACACAGCACCCGTCCCAGACTTCCGACTCCACAGGCCTGCAGAATGGAGAGTGGCGAGACCGTGAGTTGAGAAAGAGTGGGATGTCTTTCCCAGCTCTCCCAGTCCCAGAGGAGGGGAGGCTGTCTCATGGAATCCTGTTCAGACCCAGGCTGACCAGGAGGCAGTGAGAAAGAGGAGGCTGAAGGTAGGAGCCTGGGAGAGAGATCTAGCTGATGGCTAGAACAATAGCCAGGGACATCTGTCATGCGTGGCTGCATTTCCCTCCGCAGCTCCACTCACAATAGGGCCAAGGGACCAGCAAGTGGTGGCTTTCTTTCTTTTCTCCCTCCCTCCTTTCTGGGGACACTTCTTCCCCTTTACAATGGCCCTTTTGTCCCCCTCCCTCCTTCCCTCCCTCCACACTTTGCCAACACTTCTGCCCTCCCTCTCTCGCTCTCTATGTATCTTTCTGTCTTCACTGGAAAACAAAACCTATTTGACTATTCGCCACCTCCTGCTCTCTGATTCTCTGCTGCTTTGTCTCTCTAGATGTGCAGCTGCTGTGTTGTTGTAATGTAATAATAATAATAATAATAATAATAATGTGTGCGTGTATAGAGAAGATTCCTGCATGGTGTGGTCCTGGACTATAGGAATAAACTGAGACAAACTAAGCCTCACACTCCAGCGCTTGCCTTGCATAGCACTTTCACACGTCTCTTATTTCCTATCACATCTTGCCCCTTGCAGCACAACATAGTTATAGCCTCTGTCACTAGGAAACCACCTCTCCTCTTCCCCTCCCTTCCCTCAATCTGTTACAGTTATCTCAATGGTGTCCTCTTCCCATTGCCTCCATTGTGTGTCAGCCCATCCCCAGATTCCAGGAAGTCAATCTTACTTAAGATGCAGCTACATAGCACACACTGCCCGTTGGTGCGACACAAATCCGTTCCCCCCTGGTTGAGACCTGTCAGTGTGTGTCTGTAGTGTCTGTGTATCAATGTATTGACCAGCCAGTGTATAATAATGGCAGGCCTGTGGATACCTGGAGCTGTGGTCCCGAACCATTGATTATCACACCCACAACTGTTGGGTGCGTGTGACTGTGCGTGTGTTTTTTTGCATGCATGTGCGTGCCGACGTGTGTGTGGACGTGCGTTGTGTGTGTGTGTGTGTGTGTGTTAGGATGTAATTACGATGCAGTCCTTGGCACTGCCTTCTTTCTTACCATTTTAAACACATTGGACAGAGGCTGATGTAAATTGTAAATGGATTATTTCCCCCTGCCTCCCTTAAAGACTTAAGGGGTTCAATCCAGTCCACGATTGATTGGAGTCAGATTGCAATTTGTTATTGGTGTCAGCAACAAGACTTTTCAAGGGGAAACTTCCACATCCGTTGGGTAAACTCATCCGGATGATGTTGGTTTGCCAACTTGAGACAGTGAACACACTGACGGACTTACCATTAGGCAAGAAGAGGAAATTGTCTTAGGCCTTACATTATCAAGGGGCCTCATGAGCTGAGCTTAAAAAAAGAAAATGCAAATTCAAAAAATCATCTCCGCCTGAGGCATAATAAATACATAAAATCCCCCTAAATCTGTCTGTTTAATCTAGAGATACAGTGCCTTGCGAAAGTATTCGCCCCCCTTGAACTTTGCAACCTTTTGCCACATTTCAGGCTTCAAACATAAAGATATGAAACTGTATTTTTTTGTGAAGAATCAACAACAAGTGGGACACAATCATGACGTGGAATGACATTTATTGCATATTTCAAACTTTTTTAACAAATCAAAAACTGAAAACTTGGGTGTGCAAAATTATTCAGCCCCTTTACTTTCAGTGCAGCAAACTCTCTCCAGACGTTCAGTGAGGATCTCTGAATGATCCAATGTTGACCTAAATGACTAGTGATGATAAATACAATCCACCTGTGTGTAATCAAGTCTCCGTATAAACGCAAGGCACTGTATCTGCCGTTTTTTGCACGGGCTGTGTCTCAATCCACCACAACCGCCGATGTTGGCCTTCCACACCTGCTGTGGAAGTTACACGTATTTCCTGTAGTATTTCACGTAACTTCACGTGTTTTTGTCGAACTGCTTTGCTTTATCTTCTCCAGGTCGCAGTTGTAAATGAGACTGGCCTACCTGGTTTAAATAAAGGTGAAATTAAAAAAAAAAGGGTGTCTAAAATATATATATATATATATAAGGATATTTCATGCGGAAACCCTCATATTAAACCCTCATATTAAACACCAATGGTATTCACTAAGTTAATGGTTTATACTGTAAACTGAAAAAAATATATATAAATGCAACATGTGAAATAAATGATCCCAGAAATGTTCGATATGCACAAAAATGTATTTAGCACAAATTTGTTTACATCCCTGTTAGTGAGCATTTCTTATTTGCCAAGATAATCTATCCAACTGACAGGTGTGGCATATCAGGAAGTTAATTAAACAGCATGATCATTACACAGGTGCACCTTGTGCTGGGGACAATTTAAAGGCCACTCTCAAGTGTGCAGTTTTATCACACAACACAATGCCACAGAAGTCTCAAATGTTGAGGGAGTGTGCAATTGGCATGCTGATTGCAGGAATATCCACCAGCGCTGTTACCAGATAATTTAATGTTCATTTCCAGACCTTAAGCCACCTCAAGTCATTTTAGAGAATTTGGCAGAAAGTCCAACCGGCCTCACAACTGCAGGCCACCAACCTCCACATCTGTTAACCCGACAACACGCCCATAAGGAAGAATCCTCGGGATCAGTAGAAGCCACAGAAGAACTAAACAGAACCGACGGGACAGTCCAAACGCCAATGCAAGGACCAGCCACTCTGAGAAAAATCAGGGAAAGGATGGACAGTGCATGATTTTTCACACAACACAAGCCAAATAAGACAGAAGTCTCAAATGGGGAGCACAGGGACAAGACATGATAATAAATGACAAACATGACAGGGAAGCTCCAATTGGCACCCTGCATGATCCTTATGTTTGAGACCAGCCACCCAGACAGCTGTTACATGGAAACAGCCCCAGGATGTGGGTTTACACAACTGAAGAATTTCTGCACAAGCGCACAGGACTGTTCCCTCTCTTAGACACGGATTCATCAACTTCCAGACGAGAAGCTTAAGACTGAAAGCCACACTTCTGTCACTCAACAATACCTTGGACTCTTAATCCCACCTCAAAGTCTTTTGAAGAGAATGGTTCTGGGGAAACAAGGACACCCACTGGAGACGGAAAAGCGTCACAACTGCAGTCGGGGCAGACGCAAGAGTCCACACCAGCCCAGGACCTCCACTCTTGAAGACCAGCCACCCAGACAGCTGATAACTGTGGGTTTACACAACTGAAGAATTTCTGCACAAACTGTCTCAGGGAAGTGTCAATGCTTGCGTTTGAGACCAGCCACCCAGACAGCTGATAACTGTGGGTTCTGAAGAATCCTCACCAGGGTCTAAACAAGACTGTAATTGGCGTCGTAACCGACTTCAGTGGGCAACTACTCCACCACCTCACTGGCACGCTGGAAAAGTGTACTCTTCACGGATTAATCGTAGTTTCAACTGTACCGGGCAGATGCCAGACAGTGTGCATGGTGTCATGTGGGTGAGCGATTTGCTGATGTTAACGTTGTCAACAGAGTGCCCCGTGGGGTTATATGGGCAGGCATAAGCTATGGACAACGAACACAATTGCATTTTAACGATGGCCGTTTGCATTCACAAAGATACCGTGACAAGATCCCGAGGCCCATTGTCATGCCATTCATCCACCGCCATCACCTCATGTTTCAGCATGATAATGCAAAGCCCCATGTCGCAAGGATCTGTACACAATTCCTGGACGCTGTAAAAGTTCTCAGTTCTTCCATATCACTAGACATGTCACCCGTTAAGCATGTTTGGGATGCTCTGGATTGATGTATACAACAGCATGTTCCAGTTCCCGCAAATATCCAGCAACTTCACACAGCCATTGAAGAAGAGTGGGACAATCAACAGCCTGGGCACAATCAACAGCCTGATCAAGCAGGAGATGTGTCGTGCTGCATGAGACAAACGGCGGTCACACCAGATACTGACTGGTTTTCTGATCCACGCCCCTACCTTTTTTAAAGGTATCTGTGCCCAACATATGTATATCTGTGGTCCCAGTCATGTGAAATCCATAGATTAGAGTTTTATTTATTTATTTAAATTGACTGATGAACTGATCAACCTCATTGAGGATTCACTGTGGCAGATGCAACGATACAACAAGGGAGTGAAGGGGTACACCGTCCGTAGGACATAAATCATTTACAGCGCTACGGTTTTAGCCAGACACCATACAATGTAATGGACTAACTAGCAACTCAGGCAATACTTTCTGCCACTGTGTCCTATGTCCTGTCCTGACAGATAATAGTCCCCAGCTGTTGTTGGTTCAGGGGAACAAAGGGCTGTTTGAAAAAGTGATCGGTTGATTGGTCCTATTGGTGCTGTTTTAATAGGACGTGGATCAGAGGAGAGCTGGCATCTGTGTACGGTACTGCCTTACACACGCGCACAGACACGGACACGCACACACACACACACACACATTCCGTTGGCTGGCCCAGCATACTGTAACAACACTGGCCCATCTGTGTGTGTCCAAGTGGACAGAGAGAAAGCAGTGAAGAGGGAGAGAGATTTTTTACATTTGACATTTTAGTAATTTGGCAGATGCTCTTATTCATATTGAACTTGTTTTCATACTTGAGATAAGAATGTGTATGTTATCTTTGTATTTGCTGTAGGGTGAGTAACTAAGCCAGTGCCCAAAGGGCAGGAGCCGACCTCCTGTTTCTGCAGCGAGGCAGCTTGATGGATAAGTACACCCCTTGTACAGGACTCTTATTTGTGGTGTTGTGCTACCACTTCTTTTCTATTTTGGGGAGTTTTGCTACCTGCTGGCTGGCTATGACATGCAAGGTAAAGCATGTCTGTTTTTAGTACCACAGGTAAACATGTGATCTTCAAATTCCAGTCTCCATCAATGGGCACTTTTCATAATTCTTAGAACAGTTCAAAAGATCCTGATAATAATAATAATTATAGTGTGAAGAGTATGGTACATTCAAACTGTCTTATCTGCTTAGTAAATACTATATATTTTATGGCTGCACATAACTTTCACCCCAATCAGGTTTGAACTACAAGATAGAGGGGAGGAAAGGGTGAGGAGAGAGTGAGTGAGCTGGACATGGCTTCAATTTTTTATTTGTTTTCTTTCAAATACTTAAAATGTTAGATTGAGGCTTGAGCATGTCTAGATTACCAAATTGTTTGGACCTGCACTTTTGGGACTATTTTCATTGGTTCAAGTCCACTGGGCAAGCTGTGTGTGTGTGTGTGTGTGTGTGTGTGTGTGTGTGTGTGTGTGTGTGTGTGTGTGTGTGTGTGTGTGTGTGTGTGTGTGTGTGTGTGTGTGTGTGTGTGTGTGTGTGTGTGTGTGTGTGTGTGTGTGTGTGTGTGTGTGTGTGTGTGTGTGTGTGTGTGTGTGTGTGTGTGTGTGTGTGTGTGTGTGTGTGTGTGGAGATACAGAAGTGTGCCTTGTCTTCATGGAGAGAGAACATGATTGTCTTCTCCCTGTCAGCATAAAAAAACTAGGGTTGAGTGAGGTAATATGAGCCAAAGAGTTAGTTGAGCCTAGGGCTATTGCGATGACCGTATTACCACCACACCGTAGCCTACCAAACTTGCTAACTGCCTGGTATTCAACAGTCTATTGTCCCTCTAATCACTCTGACATCAATGCAAATGTATCGAAAATCTAATCAAACACTTTATGAGAATGCATAAGTTCAGACTTACTATATTTCTTTCTCAACTTTCCTAATTTTAAGCACATTGCTTATATTTACAACAGGAGTATAGCCTACCTGGCTGGCATGAAAATGAACCACGGGGGAAAGCTTCCTCCATTCGCTATTTAAGTGCATAGATGACACATCTTTTTTTCCTGCTGCCCCTGTTTTGATACAGGTGCATGATAATGGCCCATTCTAAATCCAAACAAATTTCACATCCATGTTATTTAGTAAATGTAAAGACAAGATTAAATTAAGAATAGTCTGATTTGGTGACAATATTAGCCTATCACCCGTGACTTTTTCCACATTTTGTTACGCTACAGCCTTATTATTTAAAAAAATATATATTAATCAATCTAAACACAATACCCCATAATAACAAAGAAAAAAACAGATTTGAAAATTTAGCAAATTTATCAAATGGAAAAAACTGATTCACATAATTATTCAGACCCTTTACTCAGAACTTTGTTGAAGCACCTTTGGCAGAGATTACAGCCTTAAGTCTTCTTGGGTATGATACTACAACCTTGGCACACCTGTATTTTTCTGAGTTTCTTCATTCTTCTCTGCAGTACGTCTCAAGCTCTGTCAGGTTGAATGGGGAGCATCGCTGCACAGCTATTTTCAGGTCTCTCCAGAGATGTTCGATGGGGTTCAAGTCCGGGCTCTGGCTGGGCCACTCAAGGACATTTAGAGACTTGCCCCGAAGCCACTCCGTCGTTGTCTTGGCTGTGTGCTTAGGCTCGTTGTTCTGTTGTAAGGTGAAACTTCGCCCCCAACCTGAGCAGATTTTAATCAAGCATCTCTCTGTACTTTGCTCCATTCATATTTCCCTCAATCCAAAGCTTCACCGTAGGGATGGTGCCAGGTTTCCTCCAGACGTGACGCTTTGGCATTCAAGGAGCTCTGTCAGTGACCATCGGGTTCTTGGTCAATTTCTTGATCAAGGCCCTTCTCCCCGATTACTCAGTTGTGTGTAGATTGATGAGGAAATAGTTTGATTTAATCCATTTTAGAATAAGACTGTAACGTAACAAAATGTGGGAAAAGTCTAGGGGTCATGCATAGGAACTCAAAATAGTGCATTTGTATTGTTACATAGCAGATATCATGCCCCATGTGTACAAACATAAAACAATCAGGGGTCTAGCCCCCCTTGAGGTTCTTGAGAGAGCAGCGAAGGAAGTAACAGAAGGGAAGAAGTCAAATCGAAGAGTAGCAACAGATAAAATAAAAAAAATAGACTGAATGATACTGAAGAGGAAAATGTACAAAAAAAGATCATGAACATGTACCTGTGCGAAAGAGGCTATGATAGCAGAGGCACACAAGGTCTTATCTGATGACATGGCGTCTTAGCTTGCTAAACATATCAAGAATTACGTGGACCAGTTTCATGGTCTTTGTTAAAATAATGGGCATAATGACAACCCAGAGATGGCGCTAGTGGGGCACCTATCTAGGATATACAAACAGGTGCATTATGAGTGTCTGATTAGGATGTCGTGACCTGTAACATGTTATACCTGAGTAAAGGATTATGCTTGAACTTTACCAAACTCTCCGACGTGAGTTATTCGCATAAAAGCATGGTGTCAGAGAAATGAACCCAAAGTCGAGCGCTGTGGAAAAGCGGTTAAGGCATGTGGACAAGGTAATAGCTGTCGGATAATCACAAATGAGTGGAACAAATTAGCGAGGACGAAGAGCCTGCAATGTCTCTCAGTCAAATTCCGGTGCCTAGCGCCATGGACATTAAAGACGATTTGTATCAAAACGGGTTGTTTATCTGTGATCAGTGGGAGAATTTTCAAAATCACTACGGGTTTAGATAAGTACCTGCATGTGAGAGTGGCAACACTGCTAAGTGTTATTGGAAGAGTGCCATATGCTTCAGCGTCACGTAGATCTGGGGGAAGATGACATGTGATAACTGTGATTATGATCCAAGCAGCACTATCAAATGCCAGCGAAAGAGTTGCTCAACTGTTAATATACTCCGCTACAGAGACTTTATGCAAGTAATGCAGGATGGAGAATGCAAGGCTAAGGCTGTACGATGGCCCGGTTATTACACCAGTAGGGGAGTGTGAACTACAAGCCAATCATGATGGGGAAACATGCTAAAGTTCCAAGTGGTGAAAACCTTGCAAAAACCTCTCCTTTCAGCAGAAATGTGTGAAAAGCTTAAGTTGCTACAGCTCAACCACCAACATGTTATTCATCGTGTCAGCACTAAAGAAAAACAAAAGGTCCCATCAGACTCGAACACCTCAGAGGCAATACTGAAACAGTTTGAGGACGTTTTTGAAGGGATGGGGATCAAGTCAGTTCGTCAAATTTCGACCCAGCTTGAGCGGCAATGGCTCAGCCGCAAAGTGGAAGGCCATGCAAGCTCACAGACCGGGACCGCCAGGTGCTGAAGCGCGTAGTGCATAAAAATCATATGTCCTGAGTTGCAACACTCACTACCGAGTTCCAAACTGCCTCTGGAAGCAACGTCAGCACAATAACTGTTAATTGGGAGCTTCAGAAAATGGTTTTACATGGCCGAGCAGCCACACACAAGCCTAAGATCACCATGCGCAATGCCAAGCGTCGGCTAGATGGGTGTAAAGTTCGCCGCCATTGGGCTCTGGAGCAGTGGAAATGTGTTCTCTGGAGTGGTGAATCACGCTTCACCATCTGGCAATCCGACAGATGAATCTGGGTTTGGCAGATGCCAGGAGAACGCTACCTGCCCCAATGTGTAGTGCCAACTGTAATGTTTGGTGGAGGAGGAATAATGGTCTGGGGGTGTTTTTATGCTTCAGGCTAGGCCCCTTAGTTCCAGTGAAGGGAAATCTTAATGCTACAGGATACAATGACATTCCAGACAATTCTGTGCTTCCAACTTTGTGGCAACAGTTTGCTGAAGGCCCTTTTCCTGTTTCAGCATAACAATGCCCCCGTGCACAAAGCAAGGTCCATACAGAAATGGTTTGTCGAGATCGGTGTGGAAGAACTTGGTTGGCCTGCAGAGCCCTGACCTCAACTCCATCTAACCCCTTTGGGATGAATTGGAACACCGACTGCGAGCCTAATCGCTCAACATCATTGCAAGTCCCGGCAGCAGTAGAAAGCATTCCCAGAAGAGTGGAGGCTGTTATAGTTATTATTTTGTATTTTATTTCACCTTTATTTAACCAGGTAGGCAGGTTGAGAACAAGTTCTCATTTACAACTGCGACCTGGCCAAGATAAAGCATAGCAGTGTGAACAGACAACACAGAGTTATTACACATGGAGTAAACAATTCAATAACACAGTAAAAAAAAAGTTTAACATTTAAAAAAAGAGTCTATATACATTGTGTGCAAAAGGCATGAGTAGGTAGGCAAATAATTACAATTTAGCAGATTAACACTGGAGTGATAAATGATCAGATGGTCATGTGCAGGTAGAGATACTGGTGTGCAAAAGAGCAGAAAAGTAAATAAATAAAAACAGTATGGGGATGAAGTAGGTAAATTGGATGGGCTATTTACCGATGGACTATGTACAGCTGCAGCGATCGGTTAGCTGCTCAGATAGCAGATGTTTAAAGTTGGTGAGGGAGATAAAAGTCTCCAACTTAAACGATTTTTGCAATTCGTTCCAGTCACAGGCAGCAGAGAACTGGAAGGAAAGGCGGCCAAATGAGGTGTTGGCTTTAGGGATGATCAGTGAGATACACCTGCTGGAGCGCGTGCTACGGGTGGGTGTTGCCATCGTGACCAGTGAACTGGGATAAGGCGGAGCTTTACCTAGCATGGACTTGTAGATGACCTGGAGCCAGTGGGTCTGGCTCCAGGTCAGACCCACTGGGGTCTGTAGCGAGGGCCAGCCGACTAGAGCATACAGGTCACAGTGGTGGGTGGTATAAGGTGCTTTAGTAACAAAGCGGATGGCACTGTGATAAACTGCATCCAGTTTGCTGAGTAGAGTATTGGAAGCCATTTTGTAGATGACATCGCCGAAGTCGAGGATCGGTAGGATAGTCAGTTTTACTAGGGTAAGTTTGGCGGTGTGAGTGAAGGAGGCTTTTTATGCGAAATAGAAAGCTGATTCTAGTTTTGATTTTGGATTGGATTGGAGATGTTTGATATGAGTCTGGAAGGAGAGTTTACAGTCTAGCCAGACACCTAGGTACTTATAGATGTCCACATATTCTAGGTCGGAACCATCCAGGGTGGTGATGCTAGTCAGGCGTGCGGGTGCAGGCAGCGAACGGTTGAGAAGCATGCATTTGGTTTTACTAGCGTTTAAGAGCAGTTGGAGGCCACAGAAGGAGTGTTATGGCATTGAAGCTCGTTTGGAGGTTAGATAGCACAGTGTCCAAGGTAGGGCCAGAAGTATACAGAATGGTGTCATCTGCGTAGAGGTGGATCAGGGAATCGCCCGCAGCAAGAGCAACATAATTGATATATACAGTGAAAAGAGTCGGCCCGAGAATTGAACCGTGTGGCACCCCAATAGAGACTGCCAGAGGACCGGACAACATGCCCTCCGATTTGACACACTGAACTCTGTTTGCAAAGTAGTTGGTGAACCATGCAAGGCAGTCATTAGAAAAACCAAGACTACTGAGACTGCCGATAAGAATATGGTGATTGACAGAGTCGAAAGCCTTGGCCAGGTCGATGAAGACGGCTGCACAGTTGTTAAGGGAATTTTTATCAATAATGACTAATTATGTATACATTTCAATCAGGACTGACTAATCAGAATTAGTATTATGTTACTGTATATGTATGAATTTTCTTTTTAATCCTAGTACTGAATATAATGTGTGTAAATATAATCAAGAATTGTTCCTTGGTAGAAATTAATGAACTATATCGCCAGACTGGCTAGAATGCTTATCTACACAGGCTGACCTTGGCTCTAGACGATGTGGAAAGGCTTGAGAACTATACAGCCTTTGTACCAGTGTCAAGAAGAGACGGAACTGTTAGAAAACGCTGACGTCATTTTCAGTTTATAACCTGTGATAAAATGTATCATGGGCAGTACTCTCGAGAATAAATGCTGCTGGTTGATTTTAAAGACTGGTCTCTGTCCATTTTATACAAATAACAGTCTTACAAATTCTTATGAATTGACAGAGTGTTTAATTTTAATTGGGAATTAAAACACAGAGGAATTTAATTCCTGTAACAACAGTACTGTCTTTTATCGATGGCGGTTATGATAGTACCAAAGGGGGGACCAACTCCATATTAATGCCAATGATTTTGGAATGAGATGTTCGACGAGCAGGTGTCTATGTACTTTTGGTAATGTAGTGTACTGATTGGTAATACAGGTTTGGTTAAACAGAGTGCAATAGAATGAGTGACATTCAATAAAATCTACTTCATGAATAGAGTGATATTATTTTCAATTAAAATGTTGAAAGTAGTTGATTTAATGATTTGAAAATATGGATTTTACGGGCAATCAGTTCTTACAGTGAGCACCAGGGAACCAACCTCTAGTGGGCCAGACTAAGCCCAGGACAACAACACAAGGTTACTGTGACACTACAGCTGACGTAACTCTGAATAGTACCACATGTACTAGAATAATGTTTGAAAACTTTTATTTTGTGCCATATCAAGAAGTGCAGCTTTTAAACAGCATACAGCATTATGCAATCTACTGTGTGAAAAAGGGATATTATTTTCAATTAAAATGTTGAAAGTATTTGAATATATGCTTTTACAGGCAATCAGTGACTACCATGCGCAAAAGCACAAGGTTGGTAGTTTTATAACTTACACATGAAAGACGTTGTTACAACGTCTACTGTGTATAGTGTTAAATATAACCCTGCGTTACATAAAGCTTACAGAATGAGTAATAGCAGAAGAGCACTGTAACCAGACAAACAAATAATACGTTTTATGCCATAACATTTTTATAATTTTCTACATTGAAATCTGTCTGCCTTTTTTTATTTTTCCAAGTCAAAGTTTCAAACTGCTCAACATTGTGTATAGAGTGAAAGTAATATTTAAAGACATTGTAAACATTATTTGCATAGTAGTTCACTAAATTACAGAGTATGTGGTCTCTTGAAGTTGATGTATTTGGGTCTTTTTATATCAGCTTCAGAATAAATAATAGCAAGGTTTGTTGTAGTTTGAAAGGGTTTAATCCACCTTAGGCCAGGAGTGTTTCGAATTCACATGACGTGACTATAAAAAACCTGGCCCTATAGTCATAGCACAGATGAAAAGGGAATCTATCCATACTGAACAAAACTATAAATGTAACATGGAAAGTGTTGGTTTCATGAGCTGAAATTAAAGATCCCATAAATGTTCCATACGCACAAAAAGCTTCTTTCTCTCAAATTTTGTGCACACGTTTGTTTACATCCGTGTAAGTGAGCATATCTCCTTTACCAAAATAATTCATCCACCTGGCAGGTGTGGCATATCAAGAAGCTGATTAAACGGCATGATCATTACACAGGTGCACCTTGTGCTGGGGGCAAAAAAAGGCCACTCTAAAATGTGCAGTTGTGTCACACAAACGTTGCCATAGAATACTTACATTTTGAGGGAGCGTGTATTTGGTATGCTGACTGCAGGAATGTCCACCATAGCAGTTGCCAGACAATTTAATATTCATTTCTCTATCATAAGCCGCCTCCAATGTCATTTTAGAGAATTTGGCACCACATCCAACAGGCTTCACAACTGTAGACCACATGTAACCATGCCAGCCCAGGATCTCCACAACTGGCTTCTTCACCTGTGGTATCGCCATCCGGACAGCTGGTGAAACTGGGTTTGCACAGCCAAGGAGGTTCTGCACAAACGGTCAGAAACCCCTTCAAGGAAGCTCGTCTGCATGCATGTCGTCCACACCAGGGTCTTGACCTGACTGCAGTTTGTCGTCGTGAACTTCAGTGGGGAAACGTTCACCGGCCACTGGCAAGTTGGAGAAGCATGCTCTTCAAAGGTTAATCCCAGTTACAACTGTACTGGGCAGGTGGCAGCTGATGTTAACATTGTGAACAGAGTGCACCATTGTGGCGGGGGCTCCCTAGTGGCGCAGCGGTCTAAGCCACTGCATCTCACTACCGATTCCAGGCTGTATCACAACCGGCCGTGATTGGGAGTCCCATAGGGCGGAGCACATTTGGCCCAGCGTTTTCCGGTTTAGGGTAGGCAGTCATTGTAAATAAGAATTTGTTCTTAACTGACTTGCCCAGTTAAATAAAAAATACAAATTTTAAAAAGGTCCCAGTTCATCAATGGCCTGTATACTCACCAGACATTCCACCCATTGAGCACATTTGGGATGCTTTGGATCGATGTGTATGACAGCATGTTCCAGTTCCTGCCAATATCCAGCAACTTTGCACAGCCATTGAAGAGGAGTTTGACAACATTCTACAGGCCACAAAAGCCTGATCAACTCGGCATGAGCATCAGCATGAGGTAAATGGTGGTCACACCAGATACTGACTGGTTTTCTGATCCACACCCCTACCTTTTTTGTAAGGCATTAGTGACCAACATATGTACAATACCAGTCCAACATTTGGACACACCTACTAATTCAAGGATTTTTATTTATTTTTACTATTTTCTACCATGTAGAATAATAGTGAAGAGATCAAAACTATGTAATAACACATATGGAATCATGTAGTAACCAAAAAAGTGTTAAACAAATCAAAATATTGTTTATTTTACATTCTTCAAAGTAGCCACCATTTGCCTTGATGACAGTTTTGCACACTCTTGGCATTCTCTCAACCAGCTCTACGAGGAATGCTTTTCTAACAGTCTTGAAGAAGTTCCCACATATGCTGAGAACTTGTTGGCTGATTTTCCTTCAATCTGCGGTCCATCTCACCCCAAACCATCTCATTTGAGTTGAGGTCGTGTGATTGTGGAAGCCAGGTCATCTGATGCAGCACCATCACTCTCCTTCTTGGTCAAATAGCCCTTACACAGCCTGGGGCTATGTTTTGGGTCATTGTCCTGTTGAAAACAAATGATGGTCCCACTAAGCGCAAACCAGATGGGATGGCGTATCGCTACAGAATGCCCTTGTAGCCATGCTGGTTAGGTGTGCCTCACCAACAGTGTCAACAGCAAAGCCACCCACATCATCACACCTCCTCCATGCTTCGCGGTGGGAACCACACATGCGGAGATAATCCGTACACCTACTCTGCGTCTCACAAAGAAAGGGCAGTTGGAACCAATAATCTCACATTTGGACTCATCAGACCAAAAGACAGATTTCCACCAGTCTAATGGCCATTGCTCGTGTTTCTTGGCCCAAGGAATTCTCTTCTTATTATTGATGTCCTTTAGTAGTAGTTTCTTTGCAGCAATTAGACAATGAAGGCCTGATTCATGCAATCTCCTCTAAACAGTTGATGTTGATGTGTCTGTTACATGAACGCTGAAGAATTTATTTGGGCTGCAATCTGAAGTGCAGTTAACTCTATTGAGCTTATCCTCTGCAGAAGAGATAACGCTGGGTCTTCCTTTCCTGTGGTGGTCCTCATGAGAGCCAATTTCATCATAGCGCTTGATGGTTTTTGCGACTGCAATTGACATTTCTTTTAAAGTAATGATGGATTGTCGCTTCTCTTTGCTTATTTGAGCTGTTTTTGCCATAATATCGACTTCGAGTCCTATTTTGGTAAAAGACCATCTTCTGTATACCTTCCTTACAGGTCAAAAGAAAACCAGCATAGGACAGCATAATGACTGACATTTCATGATTGACAAGTCCTTTGTGAGCTAGCCAGCTACCAACCCTACCTTGTCAGAACACAACTGATTGGCTCAAACGCATTAAGAAAAGAAATTCCATAAATTATCTTTTAACAAGGCAATCTGTTAATTGAAATGCATTCCAGGTGACTACCTCATGAAGCTGGTTGAAAGAATGTCAAGAGTGTGCAAAGCTGTCATCAAGGCAAAGGGTTGCTATTTGAAGAATCTCAAATATAAAATATATTTTGTTAAACTTTTTTGGTTACTACATGATTCCACATGTGTTATTTCATAGTTTAGATGTCATCGCTATTATTATACAATGTAGAAAATAGTAAAATAAAGAAAAACCATGTGAAATCCATAGATTATGTCCTAATGCATTTTTTTGAATTGACTGATTTCCATGAACTTTAACTCCAACTCCATGAACTTAAGTTGTTGCATGTTGCGTTTATATTTTTCTTCAGTGTATAATAATAATATTTTGTCATAGCCTACAAATAGGACCCAAAGTTTTACCTGACCAGGTCATGAAATTAGGAAAAACTCCAGGCCCCAGAAAAGACATGTACGAATTATGCCACACCACTTTTGAACCTGTGGTACCATCTCTGGATCCAGTGGCCCTCCAGGCGTGCTGTTATGACAGCGCACTCCACAGACAGACATCCCGCCTGGTGGTGAGTTCTTATAGGGTAAACACTCACTCAATGTTTGTGGTGATGGGAGCAAGCTCAGATGCCCTAAATACACTGCAGCATCTGTTTCAGTGTAGGACATGCCGCAGAAAATCCATCTGTGGATCAAGACAGCTCTGCACCTGAAAATATGGACCAAATAAGCTGGCAACAACCACAACACAGTACCATTGAATCTCCATCCCAGCAACACTGATAGATCCATGGTGGTGTGGTGGTGAAGAATAGATAGGGAGAGCTGAGCATTAAAACTGGTTTGTCCTTGATGGTCCCTTCCTCTGTCCTCGCCTTCATTACCAGATCATCCGGACCCATCTGTGGCAACCCCAAAACCAATTATCCCCTATAACACACACCCCTCCTCTGTTCACCACACTGCTGCATGATCTGTATTAAACACACACACACACACACACACACACACACACACACACACACACACACACACACACACACACACACACACACACACACACACACACACACACACACACACACACACACACACACACACACACACACACACAGGAACACATATATTAAAAACTGTTCCACAACACCTGAAATTAACCTAGGATCCCACCACTCCTCCAATAATCTGTATTCTATCTTCCTCTCACCTCTCTCTCCTCTTTCTCTCTCTCTCTCTTCCCTCTCCCGGCCCCCATGTCCACGGCACTCAGCAGAACCAATGACACAGGGTTGCTGGTTCGAGGTCAGCCTACACTGGGGTAACGATAGTCCACATTGACTTTCTTCTGGTTCCCAATCATAGGTATGAGTGCTATAAAGAGACCCACAGCTGAGCACAGCCATATAGCCATGACTCATGCAATTACACACACACACGCACACATACACACACACACACACACACACACACACACTGAACACGAAAATGACAGAGAGCAGCAGCAGTAGTACAGGCTGTAAAATCTTCTCATGGTCCTCTTATAGAGCCCTGAAGGTCAGCTTAACGCAGGGTAGTGCAGGTTTCTCTGTTTCTCTCTGCCTTTCTCTCTCTCTCTTTCTCTCTCTCTTGCTCTCTCTCAGCCTTGCTAAAAACAATTTAATATTTTATTACTTTCTTATCCCCTTAACAAAAAAATAAAATCAAAAGTTACATAGATCTATTGTTGTGAGCACGGACGCTGAAAAACCACTGTGTTATGAGTAGGTGACACTGTTTTGTTATGGTCTTCCACCCTGTAGTCTACATAGAAACTCAGTATGAGTTATTTAGCGATATATTATTTACATATATTCCACGTTTGTCATAGTGCTTTGCCTTTTGCTTTCCTTGACCCTTGTTGGCAGTTATGAGCGTACACAGTGCATGTTTATTACTGTGAGACAAAGGACAAGAGGTAGCCGGGTGAGCAGAGTGGACTGTCTAAAAGTGTGTGGATGTAATGGTATGTGGAGAGGAGATGGTAACCAAACAAATTAATGAATGTACAAACCTTTTCAAACCTCTATCTAACCATTTATCAACTATGTGGTCTTCCACTCCTTCCATCTCAGATAAATGTTATTGTATTTCTTTCACAAATTTGTTTTGTGTCATGAAAAACAACATCTTTCTAAGACTGGTCTCCATCTCTGAACAAAAGCCTTCCCTACCGTAAAGAGGTAGAGATCAATGTTAACATGGCTGACTATCAGTGCTCTGCCTTCACCACAGAAAATGAACAGACCTTGGAGGTGCAGACGGCACAGTCCTCTTCATGTCAAAATAAAAGTCCTTGCAAATAACGCTGACAAAGAGCAGAGCAGAGCTGCCTGAACTCAGTGGCCTAAATGATGGCTGAATGGACCTAGGAACCTTTGTGTGTGTGTGTCCATGTTTGTTTTTATACAGAGTGGCCTTAAATGTAGCTGTGTTCTTTGTCCCCTTGTGATACAGATGGTAGGGCACCAATGCCTTCTCTCGTACTCTCCATCCCTCTCCGTCACTCTTCATCTCTCCATCTCCAGCCCCTTTTATGTACAGGCAACATGGAACTGGGCTGAATAGAAAGAGAGAGATTGAATTGGCTCTGGGTCCGCTCTCGTGTCCATTTCAGAGTAACCGCATGCATTGACACATTGTTTGCAGCATGCAATGCATTGACGCTCAGTGTTTTTGTTTTTCTCGAGGCACGAGACCCTTGTCTGTCTGTTGGCCTTGTGTTGCACCACTGCAGCCTATGAAAGGCTGTGCTCCTCTGTAGCCAATATCGTGCTCTTGTGCCTAACAGAGAGAACTATTGCATCTGAAAGACCCCCTCGGTGTGACCTCTTGTACCTCGCAGAGAGAAAGGGTTGTATTGCCAGGTAAACAGAAGAGGACGAACAGCACAGACCTTCTATCCATCGGAACTCCGTGTCCTCTGGCCTCTAAGCTCCAACACACCGACACCGTGGTCTTTGTGTAACATTCTCTGACAATAACACCATAATCCAACATTCCTTGGCTTTAAACTTCATTGAGATAAAAAGTGCCCAAATTTTGGGACTATCTGTGTATTTTAAGTGTTTTATCTGTTTTAATTTGCATCTAAATCCCTCTGAATGTGCTATGCACTCATGGATAGTGTTGAATGAAAGCCACTGTCCCCTTCAACAGACCCACCATGGCCTTTTTGTAACATCTGATAATAACTCCATAGCTAAGCTCAATATTCCCTGGGTTTTAAATGAGTTGAATATAGAAGAGGACTTTTATGTTTGGCTCCCGGGTACTCCCTCTGTAACTGCATCCCAAATGACACCCTATTTCCTATGTAGTGCACTATAAATTGATTAAGGTGTCATTTGGGATTACAACCCTGTCTCTCCCAGCTCCATGTTCTCCTCAGCCAGGGGCCATTAAGCTATCAAGGATGTGGCCTGTGAGAAATGGAACACTGTCCAGAGATACTGAATTCCTCTGAACTGGGGGAGGAAAGGCAGAGGGTAGTGTGTGTGTGTGTGTGTGTGTGTGTGTGTGTGTGTGTGTGTGTGTGTGTGTGTGTGTGTGTGTGTGTGTGTGTGTGTGTGTGTGTGTGTGTGTGTGTGTGTGTGTGTGTGTGTGTGTGTGTGTGTGTGTGTGTGTGCATATGCGCGCGTGTGGGGTGGCTAGGATGATGATGGACAGACATGGGGCACCCCCCAGTATCAAAGCAGCAGGAATGTAGAGCAGGAGACCGGTGGGACCTGGAACCTCTGAGCATGCTGCTCCCATCACCCTCAGCCCCCCTCCGACCAGTCTTCATTATAGCCCTGCTCTCTCTCCCCTCTCTCTCTTTCTCTCTCGTTCTCTTTCTCTGATCTGTAGAGTAGTGAGACACAGAGCAGACTGTATCCATGCAGATGTTTACCACACCTACACAGTGTACAGCCTACTGACCTTCAAATGATACATACAGCCATTCCACTTTCACTGAATGTCTATGGTTTCAATAGGCTCTGAAAGATTGTGTGTACACTGAATAGACTAACCTGTACTATTTCTGTTGACTTACATGTTTAACTGCATGTAGCCACAGTATGTATTGATATGGCATCTGATTATATACAAGTCCATTGTTCTTTCTGCCATAACCTTGGGATGACCTCTGCAAAACGAGAAGTCTATATCTATTTAGTGAGAAGAACCCATACATTGTAAGAATGTGTGTTCAGTCCACTGCCTGGGCGTTGACCTCTCAGTCTCTGTATGAGCCAATCAGAGAGCAGCGCTGGTTAATTGAACAGGGCAGCACTCCATCACTGCATGGGGTCATGGGCTGTAGGCTAGCCGGCAGTATTTGGCCTCTAGCCTCCAGTCCACAGTCCAGTTTCATTTCCCTCTAATAGACCAAGCAAACGCTGCTTCCCACTAGTGTTAAATCACAGTGAGAGAGACACCTCGTAACAATCTAATGGTGTATTTCTCTGCTGCTCAACTCAGTGTAAGAAACACCCACATGCATTCACTCACAGTATCAGAGCTATGGCTGCAGTAGAGGTACCAGGAAATGATATCAGACCAATAACAGATGCAGTCCAATGTATTGGCACCCTTGCACAATTCACTATTTCTCCTGGAATAAATTGAAATTGAAACAACTTTAGGTGTTTACCCATGTTTGTTTGATTTACAACTGCACAGTACCAAGAAAAAAATATCTAAGCTGAAAGTGAGATTTTCCACTTCAAAGAAAGAAAAAAATGTCCTGGACTAAATTTTTCAAAATTCTAACTTTGGCTTTGCTTTACTAATCCAATTTTCCCTCAACACAACACAAATGCTCTCCCTCTCTCTCCCTCTCTCTCTCTCTCTCCCTCTCCCTCTCCCTGTAGAACAAGAATAGCCTCTTCTCGCCACCGGCGCCTGGCAGAGATCATTACCTTGTCGGAACTGTTGGTTTTGTTTCTCTCTGGGTTTTTCTCACTCTCCTCCACTACATAGGAACAAATGGAGAACATTCAATATTTATTGATTTGGAGACAGACATACATCTTTTACTGGAGATCCCATTTAATCACAAAAGCTGATTTATCACTGCCTGCTCTGACAATCCCATTAAATTGCTGTCTAGCTAATCAAGTACATTCTCTTTCCTTGAGGAGTAATCTATTATAGGGCCAGCAGAACAAATCCCCACGATAACAGGATTGGAGTCTAGGTAGGGATGGAGGCTCGGAGCGGGAGGCCCAGTTATACTGCCTTACTCTGCTCTGCCCAGACTGCCTCTCTCTTTCTTCCCGTAAATGAAAAAGAACATTCACAAGACTTTATGATGCTGACTTTCCCTCCCTACGCCAAAACCACACAATTTGTCTTGTGAAAAAAACACTGACGTTTGATTCCAGTAAGCGTTGGATTAAATTAAGATGCAAAAAACAATGGAGTATATTTTTCTATACAAACAGTTCACAGTCATGTCTCTCCCTTACAAAATTACTTTGAAAAAAAAACACATTGTTTTCAGACACGTGGACATAATAATCTCAGTTTTTTACAGAAACAGTTGGGGAGAATGCTTTGTTATTCTTTCAACTGCTGATTGCCTCTTTAACTGAAATATTAACAAAGTGGACTCCTCAGCCACAGTTTTGGTAAAAAGCCGAGGGATGGGGCTCGAGAAATGCAAACACTCTCTATTCAAGTACTGATCATCCATAATATCAAAATTATAATTTTATAGTTTTAATGTTTTTAGGCTATACAATGTTTGTTTACATTTACTTTGTTTATAAACATATTTACATGTGAAACTTTAAAGGTAGTGTTAACATATGAATTCTAAAGTTAATATATGTGAAAATATGGTTTCACATGAAATTTAAGCTATTATGGAAATGTTACTTGCACACAAACTCATTTGGAACAGCCTAAGATTTCAATCCAATGGTTCTATGACTTGTGTTCTGTGGTCCAGACTCCAGATAGATAATGCTGTAATGTCGTGAGATAAAGAGCAACGGCTCCAGCCACTGTACGTCACTAGTTATTTTAATACCTGCGTGACTTGTCTTGTTGATCTGTAAACCATCTTCTAATCCTTTAGCCAGGCAATGCTATGTGGCTGCTACTTTGGATATGCATCCCAAATGGCACCCTATTCCCTATATAGTGTACTACTTTCTACCAGAGCCCTATGAGCCATGGTCAAAAGTAATGCCGTAAAAATGGAACAGAATTCCATGCATTCCAAGCTTGGCTTACATTCTCTTAGCATTCTGATAATACATTGTACACAGGGCAGGTGGGTGTGATTTGTGACACACAGTTACATTTCTGCATGCTGTGTGTGTGTGTGTGTGTGTGTGTGTGTGTGTGTGTGTGTGTGTGTGTGTGTGTGTGTGTGTGTGTGTGTGTGTGTGTGTGTGTGTGTGTGTGTGTGTGTGTGTGTGTGTGTGTGTGTGTGTGTGTGTGTGTGTGTGTGTGTGTGTGTGTGTGTGTGTGTGTGTGTGCGTCCACCCTGTACCTTTAGCTCGCCGCTTTGGCAACGCACGAGAGAGAGAGCTAACTATATTTAGTTGTATTTTTTTTGTTCCCTTTCACTTACCTAGTTTTGCCTACTCAAACACCCGGCTCAAACAGAGAGGGATGCTAAGTCAAGGTACGGTTTTGGTTGAATTAATTTATTGCCATTGGGCCTTGCCAGTGAACTACTAAACTGCTTGCTGACTGTACATTCTACTGCATGATTGTAGCGGGTTTATAAATGTGTTAGTTCTAGTAGCTATGACGATGTAGGTAGGCTGTGTGTAGCAGTTAGCAGTTATGATGAGGTTTGGCTTGGAAATGTTTTTTTTTGCCTGGTCACAGACCGCTTATGTGTTGTGCATTGAAGGAATGCTACTACGAGCAAAATGATCATGCTGTTTGAATGTGGCTGCTATGAAAGTAAATTGTTTGTGTGTGATCAGGGACGAATTCATTCTGCTTTTCTTAAATGGAAGCTAATGGAATGAAATGGGGATAAACATACCAAAGTTTGTCCAAAAGAAACTCTTGTTGGCAACTGTTCGACTATTTATTACACCCGAGATCAGCTAGATGAAGGCAAGAGTGTGCAAGGCGGTATTGAGTGTGTCACTGTTACCTTGATTACTCACATTTTTCTCTTGACCTGTGCACCTACGTTGTAAACTTTCATTCAAAGTCTAGGTTGTAGCAACCTCATGATGGGTATAGGGAAAATAGTTGTATCATGTAGTAGCCTAAACCTAGCGACGTTAAATTGGACTGGATGAATGGAATATGAGTGACAGTCTGTAATAGAAATAAGGCCATACACTTTCTTTTTTAAATCACCCTCCCTAGGGCTGTTGTGGTGACTCAATTACCGACACACCGGCGGTCATGAGTCATGAAGGCAGTCAGACCGTTTAGTCACAGTAATTATGCTTCTCCAAGCTCCGATGCTGCTGATGGTCATTAGTGGCCTACCAAACTTGATAACTTCCTGGTACTCAGCACTTTATTGTCCCTCTAATCACTTTGACATCAATGCAAATGAAATGGAAAATCAAACTGCCATGTGTGCTTTTGCTGCGCTTATAATGTGAAGAAATAGACTAATAGTTTATCAACATTTAAAGCTAAATGTTCTGATCTGTTGCGTCAGCCACATTGCGTAAAAAAATGTTTGGGATGATAGTAGTTGTATTAATTTGGGATCTATCGCATCCCACAACTGTCCCAGACTATGTTTGGAATATGTATTTCTCGCACAGAATAGAATAGGTCAACTTTTGTACTATGTGGGACAGTAGATTGATATAGGTTAGTGCTTTTGCTGTTTGTTAGGCCTACTCATTGTGTTGGCTGACAAAAAGTAAACGTGGACAGTTCTTCCAATATCTTCAATATGCACTTTAGAATTGGATAAGGATGTGAGCAGTTGCGTCCCCGATGACTCTGTCTTCACTTGTAGCCTGTGAGAAAGACAGGATGGAGAGCCATCTGAGTGAAAGGTGCTTTGGAGCACGCAGCACTCAAGGAGAAGTGCACAACGGTCACTGGCCGCAAAAGGCATGGATTTTCTTTCGGGTGCATTACTGCCACACAAAAGGGATGCCTCCGTGAAGTTTTAGCCATTATCAAGTGCTTGACAAATTGTGAATGAGAGACTGATACAGACAAAGCAGAGCTCATGCTTTTCAAGATACTTTTTTCAAATCATCATTAGAGTCGCATCATGCAGCCTTACAATGTATTAAAATCAAAGCATATAGCCCAATGTTTGTAGAACAACTAAAACTTCATGAATAACTCTAAATTAAGCATATAGGAGTACCTATTTCTTTGTTAACCGCTCAGAATAGCCGCATATGCACACTCCCTCAAATCATTTGGAGAAAATATCCTTTCTATTTTATTCAGCTTTGTTCAATTGTATTCTTCATACAATAAAATAATAATTTATAAAATAATGCCACGGAGTTCTAAGCACATCGTGTCTGCTACTTTAACTAGTGTAGCCCACAGCCATTTGACATAGACAAAACTCAGAGTATAATATTCTGTTTTTCTGAAATACACTACATTTTCTTCATATCATGCTTCTTTAGATCTGTCTAAAATAAATAAATGTACATGGACTTATTAGACTTTTTAAAATGTAGATGTTCCAATGGTCAGCATCGGTGGCTTGTAGGCTACATGTGGAAGCCAGGAGAGACAAAATGTGTTTATGTTAATTAACTTCAATTACCGTGAGACCGACAGTTATTTGCTTGACAATCACCAGCTGATGAAATTTCGGAACTACCACAGCCCTAGTCCACCCTCATCTTAAACGTTGTGACCGTCACTGGTGTGTGTGTGTGTATGTGTGTGATTGTGCCTTTGTGCCTTTGTGTATTGCATGCGTGCTTATGGGTCTTAGAAGTGTAGTGGTGTGGAGATCCTATTGGAGTTTAAATTAATTTATTCAAGGGAAGACCACAGGGGGCCCTAAACTCTTTCATAATGAAATGGTACTAGTAAACCCTGTGTTTTTGTGCACGTGTGTGCATGAGTGATTTTTCCTGCGTTTAGTGTGCACGTGCAAGCATGAGTGTGTGTGTTTGTTAAGCAGCCAGGCCCTGCTTTTCAAGTCAACCTCTTCTTTGTATTGTTCTCCATCCACTTAATGACTTGGAGACCCAACAAGAATCATCAGGGTGGAAACAGAAACCTGGAGACATTTTATTGGCTTTTATGATTCACCACGTATAGTATTTCACTGGCTAGGCCGACCCAATATCTTTCTAGGAAAATAAGTACTGTGTCTCTGTTAGAGGTCGACCGATTAATCGGAATGGCCGATTAATTAGGGCCGATTTCAAGTTTTCATAACAATCTGAAATTGGTATTTGTAGCCTGTTTTTTGGTTTGTTTTTTACATCTTTATTCATTCTTTATTTAACGAGGCAAGTCAGTTAAGAACACATTCTTATTTTCAATGACTGCCTAGGAATGGTGGGTTAACTGCCTTGTTCAGGGACAGAATGACAGATTTTTACCTTGTCAGCTCGGGGATTCAATCTTGCAACCTTACAGTTAACTAGTCCAACACTATAACGACCTGATTACATTGCACTCCACGAGGAGACTGCCTGTTACGTGAATGCAGTAAGAAGCCATGGTAAGTTGCTAGCTAGCATTAAACTTATCTTATAAAAAACAATCAATCAATCATAATCACTAGTTATAACTACACATGGTTGATGATATTACTAGTTTATCTAGCGTGTCCTGCGTTGCATATAATCGATGCAGTGCGTATTCGCGGAAAAGGACTGTCATGCTCCAATGTGTACCTAACCATAAATATCAATGCCTTTCTTAAAATCATATATATTTTTAAACCTTGCTAACCTGGTTCGTTGCAAACTCTGTGAAGACTATTTTTTCCTAACAAAGACAGCCAACTTCGCCAAACGGGGGATGATTTAACAAAAGCGCATTTGCGAAAAAAGTACAATCGTTGCACGACTGTACCTAACCATAAACATCAATGCCTTTCTTAAAATCAATACACAGAAGTATATATTTTTAAGCCTGCTTAATTTGCTTAAAGAAATCCAGGTTAGCAGGCAATATTAACCAGGTGAAATTGTGTCACTTCTCTTGCGTTCATTGCACGCAGAGTCAGTGTATATGCAACCGTTTGGGCCGCCTACAGAATCTTACGTAATTATGACATAACATTGAAGGTTGTGCAATGTAACAGGAATATTTAAATTTATGGATGCCACCCATTAGATAAAATATGTAACGATTCCGTATGTCACTGAATAATAATAATAAAAGTATTGTTTTCGAGATGATAGTTTCCGGATTCGACCATATTAATGACCTAAGGCTCGTATTTCTGTGTGTTATTATGTTATAATTAAGTCTATGATTTGATAGAGCAGTCTGACTGAGCGATGGTAGGCACCAGCAGGCTCGTAGGCATTCATCAAACAGCACTTTCGTGCGTTTTGCCAGCAGCTCATCGCTGTGCTTCAAGCATTGAGCTGTTTATGATTTCAAGCCTATCAACTCCGGAGATTAGGCTGGTGTAACCGATGTGAAATGGCCAGCTAGTTAGCGGGGTGCGTGCTAATAGCGTTTCAAACGTCACTCGCTCTGAGACTTGGAGTGATTGTTCCCCTTACTCTGCAAGAGCTGTGGCTTTTGTGGAGCGATGGGTAACGCTGCTTCGAGGGTGGCTGTTGTCGATGTGTTCCTGGTTCAAGCCCAGGTAAGGGCGAGGAGAGGGACGGAAGCTATACTGTTACAATGGCAATACTAAAGTGCCTATAAGAACATCCAATAGTCAAAGGTACATGAATTACAAATCGTAAAGAGAGAAATTGGCCTATAATTCCTATAATAACTACAACCTAAAACTTCTTACCTGGGAATATTGAAGACTCCTCTTGAAGCTAGGGGCAGAATTTTCACTTTTGGATAAATAGCGTGCCCAATTTCAACTTCCTGCTACTTATGCAAAGAATATAAGACATGCATATTATTCATAGATTTGGATAGAAAACACTCTGAAGTTTCTAAAACAGTTTGATTTATGTCTGTGAGTATAACATAACTTATGTAGCAGGCAAAACCCAGAGGACTAACTGTTCAGAATTTTTTTCCCCCTCTCTGTTCCCTGATATGTCTTTGCCATGGGATATTTTATGGGAACCTATTTTCAGTTCCTACCGCTTCCACTGGATGTCACCAGTCTTTGGAATTTGGTTGAGGTTATTCCTTTGTGCAATGAAGAAGTAGGCCAAGTAAGCCAATATTGTGGCAAAGTTTATAGGCAACTTTTGAAATATTTTGTAGTAACGTTGCGTTTTTGTAAGCTGTTTTTTTTCTGGATCAAACTCGCTTTATAAATGGACATTTTGGATATATATGGACGCAATTAATCGAACAAAAGGACCAATTGTGAGGTTTATGGGACATATTAGAGTGCCAACAAAAGAAGCTCGTCAAAGCTAATGCATGTTTTATATTTTATTTCAGTGTTTTGTGTAGCGCCTGCAAAGTTGAAACATGCTAGCTCCTTTGTTCACTGCTTATGCAGATGGTGCAGGCTATCAGATAATAGCTTCTTATGCTTTCGCCGAAAAGCATTTTAAAAATCTGACATGTTGGCTGGATTCACAACGAGTGTAGCTTTAATTGAGTATCTTACATGTGTGATTTAATTAAAGTTTGAATTTTATAGCATTTTAGTTTAATCTGGCGCTCTGCATTTCCCCTGGCCATTGGCCAGTTAAGACATTTGCATCCCACCTATCCCTAAGAGGTTTTAAAAGGAACCACCAGCTTTCATATGTGCTCATGTTCTGAGCAAGGAACTTAAACGTTAGCTTTTTTACATGGCTTCTCCAACACTTTGCTTTTGCATTATTTAAACCAAATATAACATGTTTCATTTTATTTGAGGCTAAATTCATTTTATTGATGTATTATATTAAGTTAAAATAAGTGTTAATTCAGTATTGTTGTAATTGTCATTATTACAAATACATTTTTTTTAAGTCGGCCAATTTAATTGGTATCGGCCCTTTTTGTTCCTTCAATAATCTGTATCGGTATTGGCGTTGAAAAATCATAATCGGTCGACCTCTAGTCTCTTTGAATTTGTTTTGTCTATTTAAGCAAATTGACAGAATGACATGATACATTGCAACCAGTTTTGCCAGTGAGAGACCAGAGAGCCCAGCCCAGGCCATGCAGGCCAGGATAGGACATATTGCTGCATCTTGCAATGTCTGTATGTCTGTCTGTCAGTCCATCCTAAAGCACCAGCTCAGCACATCTCTAGATCTCTGTGGACTCGCAATGATTAAATCTGATCTCCTCACTTAGTCCTTCCGGGCTTGACAGGGACACACTACAAATACACCGTTTCTGAATGGAGATACCTAACTCATAGTCAAGTCTAAACAGGCTCGTTGTGAAGTGAAACTCACTCAACAGAATGTAGAGGTCCTTTATCCCTGACACCGTTCAATAGAAATCCTGCTTAGTCTCTAGATTGTGACTGCTTTTATCTTGTCTCATTTACATAGTAAAGAGTAGGTTCCCACTAAGAAAGATCAAGCCAATCCATGAGTAGCCAGCACTGGACTCTTGCCAGTAGGACTCTGGGTGTGTCCGAAATGGCACCCTGTTCCCTACACCCTATTCCCATCGGGCTCTGGTCAAAAATAATGCACTGTGTAGGGAATAGGGTGCCATTTGGGATGCAGACTCTGCCGAGGTGGGGCCATGATGTTTGTCATTACCCTTATTGATAAACACACACACATTTCCTTATTGATAAGCAAAGGTGCAATTCTGTGATTTATTCTCTTGGGACAGACTTAAGCTTTAGTCACAAGTTTCAGCAGGACCCTGATCAATAGTACCCCATGGACAAGTACAGCACCAGACATGAACTGCTGAGGAGAGGACACACACACACAATGGCACATAGATGAGCATAAACACACACACACCATGTACTGAGGAAAACAGCAAATCATGTAAATGATCATTGAAAGTGATTGGTCAGGCAGCCATGTGGAATGTCGTCATATAAATGGTGTAAACTGTGTAGCAAAGTGGATTAGCCAGTGAAAGTCTCACTAAAATAGTTCACAATGTTCAAATTGTTCAAGAACTGTCAATATATTTTCCAGTAAAATGTCATAGTATATTTCAGGGAGAACATATGTGTATGTGTGGACTAAGTATGTCCCCATGTGTGTATGTCTGGAATAAGTATGTTCTGCCTGCGGCTATGGAACCCTGACCTGTTCACCGGACGTGCTACCTGTTCCAGACCTGCTGTTTTCAACTCTCTGGAGACAGCAGGAGTGGTAGAGATACTCTTAATAATCGGCTATGAAAAGCCAACTGACATTTACTCCTGAGGTGTTGACTTCTTGCACCCTCGAAAACTACTGTGATTATTATTATTTGACCATGCTGGTCATTTATGAACATTTGAACATCTTGGCCATGTTCTGTTATAATCTCCACCCGGCACAGCCAGAACTGGCCCCCCATCATATCCTGGTTCCTCTCTAGGTTTCTTCCTAGGTTTTGGCCTTTCTAGGGAGTTTTTCCTAGCCACCGTGCTTCTACGCCTGCATTGCTTGCTGTTTGGGGTTTAAGGCTGGGTTTCTGTACAGCACTTTGAGATATCAGCTGATGTCTGAGGGGTTCTGATGTTCTGAGGGGGCCCTTTAAAAAACAAAATGTGTTATTCATTTATTTTGTATGTTTTTATTATCCCCTCCACCACCCCACCTCTGCGGAGGACAAATATATTTTTGTTGTTTTACAACTTTTCTGCTACATACAGTTGAAGTTGGAAGTTTACATACACCTTAGCCAAATACATTTAAACTCAGTTTTTCACAATTCCTGAAATTTAATCTTAGTAAACATTCCCTGTCTTACATCATTTAGGATCATCACTTTATTTTAAGAATGTGAAATGTCAAAATAATATTAGAGTGATTTGTTTCGGCTTTTATTTCTTTCATTACATTCCCAGTGGGTCAGAAGTTTACATACACTCAATTAGTAACATTGCCATTAAATTGTTTAACTTGGCTCAAACATTTTGGGTAGCCTTCCACAAGCTTCCCACAACAATTTGGGTGAATTTTGTACCATTCCTCCTGACAGAGCTGGTGTAACTGAGTCAGGCTTGTAGACCTTTGCTCGTACACGCTTTATCCGTTCTGCCCACAAATGTACTATTGGATTGAGGTCAGGGCTTTGTGATGGCCACTCCAATGCCTTGACTTTGTTGTCCTTTGTTGGCCATTTTGCCACAACTTTGGAAGTATGCTTGGAGTCATTGTCCATTTGGAAGACCCATGCGACGAAGCTTTAAGTTCCTGACTGATGTCTTGAGATTTTGCTTCAATATATCCACATCATTTTCCCTCTTCATGGAGCCATCTATTTTGTGAAGGGTGCCACCCCTGTGCTTCACGGTTGGGACTGTGTTCTTCGGCTTGCAAGCCTCCCCCCTTTTTCCTCTAAACATAATGATGGTCATTATGGCCAAATAGTTCTATTTTTGTTTCATCAAACCAGAGGACAATTCTCCAAAAAGTACGATCTTTGTCCCCATGTGCAGTTGCCAACTGTAGTCTGTCTTTTTTATGACGGTTTTGGAGCAGTGGCTTCTTCCTTGCTGTGTGGCCTTTCAGGTTGAACGTGGTACCTTCAGGCATTTGTAAATTGCTCCCAAGGATGAACCAGACTTGTGGAGGTCAACACTTGGCTGATTTCTTTTGATTTCCCCATGATGTCAAGCAAAGAGGCACTGAGTTTGAAGGTAGGCCTTGAAATACATCCACAGGTACACCTCCAATTGACTCAAATTATGTCAATTAGAAGTTTCTAAAGCCATGACATCATTTTCAGGACTTTTCCAAGCTGTTTAAAGGTACAGTCAACTTAGTGTATGTAAACTGACCCACTGGAATTGTGATATAGTGAATTATAAGGGAAATAATCTGTCTGTAAACAATTGTTGGAAACATTACTTGTGTCATGCACAAAGTAGATGTCCTAACCGACTTGCCAAAACTGTACATTTAACATTTACATTTAAGTCATTTAGCAGACGCTCTTATCCAGAGCGACTTACAAATTGGTGCATTCACCTTATGACATCCAGTGGAACAGCCACTTTAAAAGTGCATCTACATATTTTTGAGAAGGATTATTATCCTATCCAGGTATTCCTTAAAGAGGTGGGGTTTCAGGTGTCTCCGGAAGGTGGTGATTGACTCCGCTGTCCTGGCCGTGAGGGAGTTTGTTCCACCATTGGGGAGCCAGAGCAGCAACAGTTTTGACTGGGCTGAGCGGGAATACTTCCTCAGTGGTAGGGAGGCGAGCAGGCCAGAGGTGGATGAACGCAGTGCCCTTATTTGGGTGTAGGGCCTGATCAGAGCCTGGAGGTACTGAGGTGCCGTTCCCCTCACATGCAAGCACCATGGTCTTTTACTAAGCCAAAGCGGAGGAGCGGGGTGACGTCTTGGGAAGGTTGAACATAACAATAAGTTGAAGGGGTTTAATGGCACAGGCAGGAGCCCAGCCACACAGTTGCAGTAATCCAGACGGGAGATGACAAGTGCCTTTAGGATCCCACCCTTCTGTGTGAGCACTCTGCGGATGTTGTAGAGCATGAACCTACAGGAACGGGCCACCGCCTTGATGTTAGTTGAGAACGACAGGGTGTTGTCCAGGATCACGCCAAGGTTCTTAGCGCTCTGGGAGGAGGACACAATGGAGTTGTCAACCGTGATGGCGAGATCATGGAACGGGCAGTCCTTCCCGTGGAGTGGTTGAAAAATGAGTTTTAATGACTCCAACCTAAGTGTATGTAAACGTCCGACTACAACTGTATACATACATTTTACATATACATTTTGCATACATGGTACTTTTATATAAAACAGTCAAATAACAATAATACATTACCACACATCAGCTCTTTAATCCCACCCCTCAGCCACTCTCAGCCCATCCCACCTATCAGCATAGACCTCAGCTCTTTAATCCCACCCCTCAGCCACTCTCAGCCCATCCCACCTATCACCATAAACCACCCCTCAGCCACTCTCAGCCCATCCCACCTATCACCATAAACCACCCCTCAGCCACTCTCAGCCCATCCCACCTATCACCATAAACCACCCCTCAGCCACTCTCAGCCCATCCCACCTATCACCATAAACCACCCCTCAGCCACTCTCAGCCCATCCCACCTATCACCATAAACCACCCCTCAGCCACTCTCAGCCCATCCCACCTATCACCATAAACCACCCCTCAGCCACTCTCAGCCCATCCCACCTATCACCATAAACCACCCCTCAGGTACTCTCAGCCCATCCCACCTATCACCATAGACTAACCTCGTATGGTTTCCATGCGTATGGTTTCCATATTTTTTACTTTTCTAATCGTATTATATCCACAGATTGTGAGCTAAAGATGAAAACCTTTCCTACGAGTATTATATTATTTATTGACTGACTATAGCTTTCCAAATCACCCACCACTTTTAAGTGTATTTTGTGATTTTTTTTTAACCCATCCTGAACTTGTGACCAGAAACAAGCGACATACAATAGGGGCAATACCAGAATACATGATCTATTGATTGTCTCTTCGCAGCAAAATCTACAGAGCTGAGATTGTTGTATGCCACAATATAGCATTCTGTTGGTGGCAAGAATTGTATATAATAATTTCCATTGATAAACTCAAGTGTAGTTTTTTGTACCAGTTCATAAACCATGTGACATGGAATCGGTACATCAATAATCTCTTCCCATTTATTTTGCAACCTGTATGGAGCAGCTGTCAACGTTTTTGTCCTCAAATTAAATTGGTATATTTTTCTATTTATGACAAACAAGTTCCCTACCTTCTCCCTTTTCCACTTGCCTCCTCCATTTTTTTGTGCAGATATTTCCGATAGCTGCATATGTGACATCACTCCTCTATTTCTATTCATAATATCATTAATAAATATAATACCATTTTTCAACATCTTTTCCATACAGAATATATTTTTATTCATCAGTATATTTGAGTTTAACCATAACATTTGTTGTAATATTTGTTCTATCTTTTCTGGAGGATAAAACTGAAATTGTAACCAGCTTTGTATGGCTTGTTTAAAGAAAGGGTGATACTTTAAACTAAATTTCATTTTCAATTAGTCAGAAATGAGAAGTTGTAATCTGTATAAAGGCAAAAAGGCCATGTTTGAACAAAGGATGAGTTTTTCTTAATAATCTACTGGAGAACCATTTTGGGTTTAACTATAATTTATGTTTGACTGAAGCTTTTGGTTTAAAGCTTTAATATTTAATAATGTTAGCCCCCCAAACTCATATTCATTATATAAATAGGCACGTTTAATTTTGTCTGGCTTAGCATTCCAAATACAATACAAATATTTTTTGCTCATATGACTAAAAAACTAGTCATCTGGAGTAGGCAGCACCATTAGTAAGTAAGTAAACTGTGATCGGACCAAAGAGTTAATTAATGTGATTTTTCCATAACTATACAAGTATTTACCTCTCCATGGTTGCAGAATCTTATCTATTTTAGCTAACTGTCTATTGAAATTGATTGTGGTAAGTTCATTTATATTTTTGGAGATGTGAATACCAAGTATGTCTACTTCAACATCCGCCCATTTTATTGCTCAACTACGAGGTAGTGTAAACACTGTTTTTTAACGATCCAATATGTAATATGGTACACTTTTCATAATTAGGTAGACAAGTGAATAAGATCTTCAATGAGACTGTCAGGGGGAAGTTGTTCCTAATGATTGCTTTACTCAATTTATATTTGGCCTTGTGTTTTTGGTTATTGTCCTGCTGCTTGGTGAATTTGTGTCCCAGAGTACAGTACCAGTCAAAAGTAAAGAAATTCCACAAATTATCTTTTAACAAGGCACACCTGTTAATTGAAATGCATTCCAGGTGACTACCTCATGAAGCTGGTTGAGAGAATACCAAGAGTGTGCAAAGTTGAAGAATCTAAAATATGAAATAGATTTTGATTTCTTTAAGACTTTTTTGCTTACTACATGATTCCATGTGTGTTATTTCATAGTTTTGATATCTTCACTATTATTCTACAATGTAGATAATAATCCAAATAAAGAAAAACCCTTGAATTAGTAGGTGTGTCCAAACTTTTGACTGGTACTGTATGTTGGAAAGCAGACTGAACCAGATATTCCTCTGGGATTTTGCCTGTGCTTAGCTCTGTTCGGTTTCTTTTTATCAACAAAAAAAAACCTCACTAGTCCTTGCTGATGACACGCAGCCACCACAATGCTTGAAAATATATAAAGTGGTACTCAGTGACACAACGTCTCAATGTAATCCATTTTACATTCAAGGTGTAAGACAACAACATGTAGAAATGTCCAAGGGTGTGAATCCTTGAAGGCACTGTATGCTTTGCAGACTGTTAATTGTAGCAGCGCTGACACACACCCACACGCACACTAGACTGCTGCCTATAGATCCATGGACTGTGCTGGCCTGTTAGACCTGTCCCCAAAATACACAGCACACAACTCACACAATACTCATTAAGAGATCAAAGATAGAAACAGCAAGACATTGACAAATGCAGGGATTTACCAAGGCTTATTTCCCTGAATATGGCTGTTGGTATGTTTATTTATCCTGATTCCAGAGATCTTTAAAGTTTTTATATTTCATTCAAATGCTTCTATTCACAGTCCGGCGCTGGACATTCCTCTAGTGGCTGTAGGTAGGTTTTGTTTAGGTTATTTGCTGTATTTGTGACAGTAGCAGCAACTAATGAATAGACACTGAGTCTCTTTCACTCATAAAAAAACACTCACACTGGCCTCCCGAGTGGCGTAGTGGTCTAAAGTGTCACTACAGACCCGGGTTTGATCCCAGGCTGTCACAACCGGCCGTGATCGGGGGTCCCATAGGGCGGTGCACAATTGGCCCAGCATCGTCCGGGTTAGGGGAGGGTTTGGCTGGGGGAGCTTTACTTGGCTGATCACACTCTAGCGACTCCTTGTGGGGGCCGGGCGCCTGCAGGCTGACATCGGTCGTCAGTTGAATGGTGTTTCCTCCAACACATTGGTGCGGCTGGCTTCCGGGTGGGTGTTAAGAAGCATGGTTTGGCGGGTCATGTTTCGGAGAACGCATGACTCGACCTTTGCCTTTCGAGCCCCTTGGGGAGTTACAGCGATGATACAAGATCGAAATTGGGGAGAATAAGGGGGTAAAAAAAAATTTTTTTTTTTAAACACACACGCTGAAGAGACGCTGAGTTGCAGGACTAGTCTACAATGTGATTACATCAGACACACAATGTCACAGCAGCATCATATAGTCCTGACTGTTGAACACACACACACACACACACACACACACACACACACACACACACACACACACACACACACACACACACACACACACACACACACACACACACACACACACACACACACACACACACACACACACACACACACACACACAATATCACAGCAGCACTATTGACCTGACAGTCTGACAGCAGCTTCAGAATGGAGCGCTAACAGATTACATTAGTGGGTGTGGGTGTGCCTTGACATTACAACCATGTCATGCATGTTTGGAGAAAGATGTTTTCCTGACAGTGCTTGGCAAGTTATGGGCCTTTACCATCACATCTTAGCACAATGTCATTGCATGGTACTGTAGAAGTCAGAGGGAAACGACTTTTGAACATTGACTATGATGATGACCCACCCATTCCTAGTTGTCACGGCACAGCTTCACATGGTTTCCTTCCTCTCTCTCTGTTTAACACTTCGTATACACTAAACCCGGAGGTGGAATGGAGAAGGAAGGACACCTGTTCCTCAGATCCTGTAGCCTTATGGCTGCGTAACAAAGGGCACACTATTGCCTATATAGTGCACTGCTTTTGACCAGAGCCCTATGTTCTGGTCAAAAGGGTGCCATTTGGGATGCATGAATGAGTGCAGAGACACACCAATAGCGTTTTTTGGCCAAGAGTACTTAGCACCTCCAAAAGTAATTTGTGAACCGAGTGCGCATCGATTCTACATGTAGAATTGGGTAAAAAATGTCAGCAGTCAGACTTTTACAGCGGGTGGTCCCTAAAACAGCTGAATGAACACTAGATCCACATTTGGTGCGATGTGTGCGAGTCTTAATACAGGCCCAATTGAATCGGGCCATTAGGCCTAGTATTGCCCGTATGTGTGAGAATAAACCATTGTCCCACCCCCTTACAATGAACTTGAAGTGGCTTATTGGGATTGATTTATATTTTCATGATTTGATTTATTATCTGGGGAGTGTACTGTGTGTGTGTGTGTGTGTGTGTGTGTGTGTGTGTGTGTGTGTGTGTGTGTGTGTGTGTGTGTGTGTGTGTGTGTGTGTGTGTGTGTGTGTGTGTGTGTGTGTGTGTGTGTGTGTGTGTGTGTGTGTGTGTGTGTGTGTGTGTGTGTGTGTAATGTGATGTAATGGTTACATGAGCTATCCATTCAGGCTGGCTCAAGGGTAAAGGGACAGAGACACAGGGAATGTGATAACAGAGCCATTCCAGTCATTTGGAAGGACAGAGACACAGGGAATGTGATAACAGAGCCATTCCAGTCATTTGGAAGGACACACACTCTCTCTCACACACACACACACACACACACACACACACACACACACACACACACACACACACACACACACACACACACACACACACACACACAGTACACTCCCAGTACACTCCCCAGATAATAAATCAAATCATGAAAATATAAATCTACATGCCATCCCAGTTATTCGGGAGAATATGTTTTAGAGTCCTGCCTTCATCCCAACAAGTGACGTTATTAGGCCTAGGCTTCGGGGGCTTTGGCCCCAGCTGTTTTTGGTTCACCCCTGACCGTTTTCATGGTCAAATGTTTTTTATAATAATAATTTGTCTATGAGTTTCCATAACCACACATCACTTGCACTATGCAAAAAAATAAGGTAATGGCACATTTAAAAAAAATACACAATACGATATACATTACTGTGCTTGGCACTAGCAGGCACTGCTAGAAGCCCCTGGAGTGATGCGGTGCCTGTTGTGATTGGTCGAGATTTCACAAGTGGACTACTCAGGTCCTTTGACCACTCCCCCACCCATACAGCACTGGTTAGATGTCATCACTCTGCAAAACGCTTGTCACTTAGTCAGTCTGCAGCATAGAACAGAGCAAATGTGGATATTCAGAACTTACTAAAATAGGGGCTAAAAAAGCAGGTTGAGCAGGCAGCAGTGAATGAGGTGGTGGTGGTGGGGGGGCAGAACAGTCAAAGTCAAAGTGCAGCAACAGAGTTAGCCACAGGTTTGTGCAGGGTTGGTGATAGCTAACTAACTAGCTTGTCTCCCTCAGCATAAGAGTTGGCTAGTGCTAATAAGCTTGTGTTAGCGCTCAGTATCCTTAAGCTATTGGATGTCAGCCAGTTATTTAACAGTATATTTAGTGAATACATCAACATCCTTAGCATGTCTAAGTCATGGAAGATATTAGGAAAAGTGTTTATTTCCAGCAAGTGTATTTGATGGGTTTTGTATCCATAGCTAGCTTTGCTGAGTAGCTTCGGTAGCTACTGGCTCGCTAGCTAGTTGAGACCGAAGACGGTTTTTGACTGAAACACATATCTTTTGACAGTAACACAGTGCCCCCTTGTGGACTGAAGCTGAACTTTACTACAATTAGATATTAACTTCTTGGATATAGGGGGCGCTCTTTTAATTTTTGGATAAAAAAACGTTCCCGTTTTAAACAAGATATTTTGTCACAAAAATATGCTCGAATATGCATATAATTGACAGCTTTGGAAAGATAACACTCTGACGTTTCCAAAACTGTAAAGATATTATCTGTGAGTGCCACAGAACTGATGCTACAGGCGAAACCAAGATGAAATTTCAAACAGGAAATGGCCCAGATTTTGAGGCGCTGTGTTCCAATGTCTCCTTATATGGCGGTGAATGCGCCAGGAATGAGCCTACAATTTCTGTCGTTTCCCCAAGGTGTCTGCAGCATTGTGACGTGTTTGTAGGCATATCATTGGAAGATTGACCATAAGAGACTACATTTACCAGGTGCCCGCTTGGTGTCCTCCGTCGAAATTATTGCGTAATCTTCAGCTGCGTGCATTTTTCCATTTGCTTCAGAGGAGAAACCCAACTGCAACGAATGATTTATCATTGAATAGATATGTGAAAAACACCTTGAGGATTGATTCTAAACAATGTTTGCCATGTTTCTGTCGATATTATGGAGTTAATTTGGAAAAAAGTTCGGCGTTGTAATGACTGAATTTTCATTTTTTTTCTTAGCCAAATGTGATGAACAAAACGGAGCGATTTCTCTTACACAAATAATCTTTTTGGAAAAACTGAACATTTGCTATCTAACTGAGAGTCTCCTCATTGAAAACATCCGAAGTTCTTCAAAGGTAAATTATTTTATTTGAATGCTTTTCTTGTTTTTGTGAAAATGTTGCCTGCTGAATGCTAGGCTTAATGCTATGCTAGCTATCAATACTCTTACACAGATGCTTGTGTAGCTATGATTGAAAAGCATATTTTGAAAATCTGAGATGACAGTGTTGTTAACAAAAGGCTAAGCTTGTGAGCCAATATATTTATTTTATTTTATTTGCGATTTTCATGAATAGTTAACGTTGCGTTATGGTAATGAGCTTGAGGCTATGATTACGCTCCCGGATACGGGATTGCTCGACGCTAGAGGTTAAACCCTGTTAAAAATGGGCAATGTTTAGGTGGTAGAACTGACTAAATTAAATTAATCATAGAGGTCTCACGCCCATCATTATGCACATCTGTCACCTTCATTATGCACATCAGCGCTTCATTGGAGTCGCCTGGACTCCTTCACTTTGTTGATTGCCCCCTCTATATCTGTCTGATCCTCAGTTTGATCCCCGTGTCAGCACTAATGTCATTTTGTTCTGCTTGTCCATACGCTGTCCTTGTTTTGTTTCATGTCTGTTATTTATTAAATATTCACTCCCTGTACTTACTTCTCATCTCCCAGCGTCTGTCCTTACATTATATGACAAATAAACAAACTTAAACCTAGAAGTGAAGCGGGAGGGCAGCCAGAAGGATAGAGGATAACATTCAAAATACATAGGCCCTAATATTGTCTTCAAAGTTATGTAATCTCACATTAGCTGTTATAACTGATGAAACTGATATTTTTTATACTTATTCCAATCTACAGGTAATATGTTGGGCTCATGATAATGTATATTTATATATCCTAGGGGCTATTGTATGTAGCTTCCTATCTGTCATGTTTGTCACACCCTGATCTGTTTCACCTGTATTTGTGATTGTCTCCACCCCCCTCCAGGTGTTGCCCATCTTACCCATTATCCCCTGTGTATTTCTACCTGTGTTCTCTGTTTGTCTGTTGCCACTTCGTCTTGTTTGTCAAGTCAACCAGCGCTTTTGTCTCAGCCCCATAATTTTCCCAGTCTCTCTTTTTCTCGTCCCCCTGGTTTTGAACCTTGCCTGTCTTGACTCTGAGCCCGCCAGCCTGACCACTCTGCCTGCCCCTGAACCTGCCTGCCGACCTGTACCCATGCCTCACCTCTGGATTATTGACCTCTGGCTACCCTGACCCCGAGCCTGCCTGCCATCCGGTACCGTTGCTCCAGCTCTGGTTTACTGACCCCTGCCTGCCTTGACCTGTCTATTGGCTGCCTCTGTTGGATTATTAAACCATTGTTAATTAGACGTTGTCTGCATCTGGGTCTTACCTTCATACCTGATAATGTTTGGAGTTGTGTTGCTCTGTTATGCGGACACTTGCATTATTATTTACAGTTGAGTTGCCCTGGTCTTGTCAGTATAAAGTAACTTTAAAACTAATGACATGTTGCATATTGCTATCTTGCAGGAGAACAGATGAGAACAGCAGGTCAGTAGAGCACTTAGAACAGCCGCAGCCAAGAAAACTGGTAGGGAAGAGGATGCTGTAGGTGAGCTAGACCCAGGCCCTAAACAAGTTAAGCTACCACAGTATCCCCTTGACCATTTTGAATTGCAAAACTCGAGACACACCAGACAAGACACAGAGACAGCAACACAAGAATAGGATATGATGGAGAGGGTCACCAGAAGAACAGGACACCAGAAGAACAGGTAAGTGCTCGGCATCTGACCGCAAGGTGCTACAGAGGGTAGTGCATACCGTCCAGTACATCACTGGAGTCGAACTCCCTACAGAGGAAGACCCTAAAAATTGTCAGAGACTCCAGCCACCCAAGTCATAGACTGTACTCTCTGCTACCGCATGGCAAACCAAGGCACCAAGTCTGGAACCAACAGGAACCGGAACAGCTTTTACCCTCACGCCAAAAGAGTGCTAAATAGTTAACCAAACAGCTATCCGGACTATCTCTTTTTGATTATGCACACATACTGGACTCTACCCATACACTCACACATACTGGACTCTACCCATACACTCACACATACTGGACTCTACCCATACACTCACACATACTGGACTCTACCCATACACTCACACATACTGGACTCTACCCATACACTCACACATACTGGACTCTACCCATACACTCACACATACTGGACTCTACCCATACACTCACACATACTGGACTCTACCCATACACTCACACATACTGGACTCTACCCATACACTCACACATACTGGACTCTACCCATACACTCACACATACTGGACTCTACCCATACACTCACACATACTGGACTCTACCCATACACTCACACATACTGGACTCTACCCATACACTCACACATACTGGACTCTACCCATACACTCACACATACTGGACTCTACCCATACACTCACACATACTGGACTCTACCCATACACTCACACATACTGGACTCTACCCATACACTCACACATACTGGACTCTACCCATACACTCACACATACTGGACTCTACCCATACACTCACACATACTGGACTCTACCCATACACTCACACATACTGGACTCTACCCATACACTCACACATACTGGACTCTACACTCCCTGCACTCACACATACTGGACTCTACCCATACACTCACACATACTGGACTCTACCCATACACTCACACATACTGGACTCTACCCATACACTCACACATACTGGACTCTACCCATACACTCACACATACTGACTCTACCCATACACTCACACATACTGGACTCTACCCATACACTCACACATACTGGACTCTACCCATACACTCACACATACTGGACTCTACCCATACACTCACACATACTGGACTCTACCCATACACTCACACATACTGGACTCTACCCATACACTCACACATACTGGACTCTACCCATGCACTCACACATACTGGACTCTACCCATACACTCACACATACTGGACTCCGCCCAATCACTTTACCCCTACCTATATGTACATATTTACCTCAATTTCCTTGTACCCCTGCACAACGACTCGGTACTGGTACCCTATGTATATATGACTATCGCCCCGAAGCACTCACTTCTGTCACCATGAAGTGCTTTGAGAGACTAGTTAAGGATCATATCACCTCTACCTTACCTGACACCCTAGACCCACTTAAATTTGTTTACCGCCCCAATAGATCCACAGAGAATGCAATCGCCATCGCACTGCACACTGCCCTATCCCATCTGGACAAGAGGAATAGCTACGTCAGAATGCTGTTCATTGACTATAGCTCAGCCTTCAACACCTTAGTACCCTCCAAGCTCATCATTATGCCTGGGGCCCTGGGTCTTAACCCCGACCTGTTAAATTGGGTCCTGGAGTTGCTGATGGGACCTCTCCCTCGAAGTCAACAAAAGGAGCTGATCGTGGACATCAGGAAACAGCAGAGGGAGCAAAGCCTATCTGCATCGACGGGACCACAGTTGGGAAGGTGGAAAGCTTCAAGTTCCTCGGTGTATACATTACTAACAATCTGAAATGGTCCAGCCACACAGACCGTGTGGTGAAGAAAGCACAACAGCGCCTATTCAACCTCAGGAGGCTGAAGAAATTTGGCTTGGCCCCTAAGAACCTCACAAACTTTTACAGATGCACAATTGAGAGCATCCTGTCGGGCTGTATCACCGCCTGGTACGGCAACTGCACCGCCCGCAACCGCAGGGCTCTCCAGAATTTTGTACAGTCTGCCCAACGCATCACCGGGGACACACTGCCCGCCCTCAAGGACACCTACAGCACCCGATGTCACAGGAAGGCCAATAAGAATATCAAGGACATCAACCACCCGAGCCACGGCCTGCTATCATCCAGAAGACGAGGGCAGTACAGGTGCATCAAAGCTGGGACCGAGAGGCTGAAAAACAGCTTCTATTTCAAGGCCATCAGACTGTTAAATAGCCATCAACTGGCCTGCTATCATCCAGCTTCTCAACCCTGCACCTTAGAGGCTACTTTAATAATGTTTACATACTGCTTTACTCATTTCATGTGTATATCCTGCATTCTATTCCTCTGTATTTTGTCAATGTACATCTGCTAAATATGTGTATGTGACCAATAACATTTGATATAGCCATTGTTACTATTTATTTGTTCTATAACTATTTTATTTTTTGTATCGTATTCTTAATTCTTGGGAAGGAAATTCACTCATCATCTATACCTGTTGTTTATGAAGCATGTGACCATTCAAATTTGATTTGAGACGTGTGTGTTCCAGAGTAGCTCAAGGCGGGCAGGGGTTAGTAAACCAGAGGTGAGGCAACGGTAACCGGACAGCAAACAGGCTCAGGATCAGTGTAGGCAGAGTGGTCAGGCAAGCAGGCTCAGAGTCGGGACAGGCAAGGGTCAAAACCGGGAGGGCAAGAAAAAGAGAGACTGGGGAAAAGCAGGAGCTGAGAACAAAAACGCTGGTTGACTTGACAAACAAGACTCGCAACAGACAAAAACACAGGTATAAATACACAGGTGATAATGGGGAAGATGGGCGACACCTGGAGGTGGGTGTAGACAATCACAAAGACAGGTGAAACAGATCAGGGTGTGACAAATTGGGGTACTGGTAGGGTCTGCAGTGGGAAGGTTCAAGTTACCTGAAAAATATCTCAAAGTGCACCAAATGCATGCCTTTAGCTGTTGAAATTCCCTTTTGGGGTGGGGGGGCTCTCTTCTGGGCTAAACCACATAGTATATCTATCCCCTAAGACATTGAAAACTATGAATTAAACCACAAATATCTAGATTTAAAATGATAGACAGTGGGAAAAGAGCTATATTTACATGCAAGTAAAGACCACTTATGTTTAGATATTACATTAGACAAATATACTTTGCTTTCACAGTCTCAACATTTTATCCTCTTCTGCAATTGTCTGAAAATACACTATTCATTCAGCAAATATGGCAAAGGACGACACGGAGCAGACTGGAACGGAGGGGAGGGAGATTCCACCCCAGGTGCAACTGACTGAGATCGTAAATTGAAAATAGAGATAAAATCACTTTGCAAAGGCAGAGCGGAGCTATAGAAGGAAGAGGGAGGAAGGAAGGTGGTAAAATACAATTATCCATGGAGGTGTTAGGTATTATAGTTGACCCTGTAAAGCCATCCAGCCTGTGTGTGTGTGTGTGTGTGTGTGTGTGTGTGTGTGTGTGTGTGTGTGTGTGTGTGTGTGTGTGTGTGTGTGTGTGTGTGTGTGTGTGTGTGTGTGTGTGTGTGTGTGTGTGTGTGTGTGTGTGTGTGTGTGTGTGTGTGTGTGTGTGCGTGCGTGTGTGTGAGCCAGAGAGCTGGCTGTGCTGGGTGTCGGGGTCTTCCTGGCTGTATAATTGAAAATCATTGAGGCAGCTGTACAGTTTAACCTTGGAGAAACATGGTCTTAGTGCTAATTGATGGCTTGGCATGCAGCAGCAATTGAAAAGAGAATGGGCTTGTGTGGGTGGGCATTGGGAGGTGTCTGTGCAGGAGTTTGGGTGTGTTTGTGTGTGTGCTTTTGACAGTTTACAATATGACAGAAAGTGCGGAAATTGCTTATTTTACAAACCTTGTTTCATTTTCCATGCTTCTATCGATTGTCATTACTACTAAACAACAATAGTATACAACAATAGCAAACTGTGTGCACCGCATCCCTCAACCATCATACTGAATCACATGTACGATCCATGTTACAACTGCAGCTGGGCCAGGGGAGGGATAGGCCTGCTCAGATGAAGCAGTGTGGTAGCGTCCCAAAAGGCACCCTATTCCTTATATACAGGTGCACTACTGTTGACCAGAGTCCTATGAGTAGTAATGCACTATATGGTACTATGGGACACACCCCGAGAGTGCTTTAGTTTGAGATACAGGAAGCCATAAAGGAAGTCTTCCATCCGACTGCAGGCTCCAGGCTCCTATGTTTCCCACCTCAGACCAGTATATGTCTGCATTATGTCTCTGCTCTGGCTCTGATCAGTATATGTGGCTCTCGTGTCGCTGATCCCAGCCCATTATACAGTATATGTATGTAGTATGTCTCCTAGACTGTTTCACTGCCCTGGTGGAACAGATTAATTATTGATGGATGGCTGATTGGGAACTCAATTAAGTGGAGGTTACTGGGAATGAGGTTGGACTAGGCTAAGGGAGCCGAGCAGAGCAACAGAGACTTGGCCATTGGGCCACTGAGAGACAGTCAGATTGAATTAAGGTCGAGGAGAAGGAGGGAAAGTGTCCTTCAGAGACACCTCTCCACCTCTCTCTCTGAGACCTCCTGGGGACCCTGAATGTACACAGGCCTAGTTCAGCCCTTTGTATAGGCTATGACCTTTGTTTTTTAACTGAGAAAGAGAGAAAGAGAGTGTGTGTGTGTGTGTGTGTGTGTGTGTGTGTGTGTGTGTGTGTGTGTGTGTGTGTGTGTGTGTGTGTGTGTGTGTGTGTGTGTGTGTGTGTGTGTGTGTGTGTGTGCGTGCGTGCGTGCGTGCGTGCGTGCGTGCGTGCGTGCGTGCGTGCGTGCGTGTGTAAGAGAGAGAGCAGTGCTGCTCTACTGAAGCTATTCCCCACAACATCTAGAATAGATCATTTCAATATATATCACTGCATGATAAGATATAGGCTGTATTTTTTATGATAGACAAATGTCATTTCATTAGAGTAAAACAGAAACTCTGCTATTGCATTATTTTATTTGTGTGCAATGTGGTTCTTGTGTGTGGTGTGTGTCTGTGCTTGCGTGCGTGTGTTTGCGTGTGCACGTGTATTGTGTGTGTTTTTCCTTTTTCCTATATTATCAGTGTAATTTGATTTATCAGAGGCAGCTGCTCTTCCCCCTGAACTGAAATAGGCACCATGGTGTGAGAGACGGACAGAAGGGAAATGTATGTGCATAAATATTGGCATTTCTTCCAATCTCATTCATATGACATGGACCCTTGGATTGGAATCATACCTTCCAGGGTAGAAGGCTATTACAAGTTGAATGTGAGATGTGTCTTGAAGGAGGAGGAGATGGAGCTGAAGCGTTAATCTTCTCCTTTCTGTTGGTCAGCAATGTGCTCAAAGAGGAGGTACAGGGAAAGAAACAAATAAAACTGAACCAGAAAGAAGACAAATCCTTCGACTCTGTCTATGTCTGTGTTTTGTACTTTTGTTTATCTATAGCTACAGTTTATTGTATTTATTAATATGGGACAGACGTCTCTGATTCCGTTATGTGCCAACAGATTTTTACCGTTGGACTCAAATGTTAGAAAAAAGTAACATACCGATATATGACTTTATTGGTGAGCAGACCATGCAGCTCTTGAAAGAGGCCATTGTTTGTGCTTACTTTGTTATTGGAGACAGAGACATAGATGGGATTAGTTGAACAAGAGGCAGCTTTCACTGGGGTTTCTGCTTTGTCCAGCCAGGGGTTCTAAAGCTGTCCAAGGGTTCTATAGTTGTCCAGGGATTCTAGATCTGTCCAGAGTTTCTAGAACTGTACAAATGTTCTACAACTGTCCAGGGGTTCTAGAGCTGTCTAGGGGTTCTTCACCTATCTAGGGGTTAGGGCTGTAGGGTTAGGGGTTAAGGCTGTGGGGTTAGGGGTTAGGGGTTAAGGCTGTGGGGTTAGGGGTTAAGGCTGTGGCGGTCACAAAATTTTGTCAGCCGGTGATTGTCAAGCAAATAACTGTCGATCTCACGGTAATTGACCGTTAATTAATATAAACACATTTAGCATTTCCTGGCTTCCACACATAGCTTACAAGCCACTGGTGCAGACCTGTGGAACATCTACATTTTAAAAAGTCTAATAAGTCCATGTAATATAGGCTACACCTTCACAATAAATCCATGATTTATTTTAGACAGGTCTAAAGAAGCATGATATGAAGAAAATGTAGTGTATTTCAGAAGATCAGAGTAGCATACTCTGAGTTGTCCTTATGTTAGGTCCTGATCTGGCTATGCCAAATGGCTGTGGGCTACATTTAACATACAAGATTTGTTTAGAATTCCATGGCATTATTTCATATTATTTTACTGTATAAAAAAATATAATTGAACAAAGCTGAATAAAATAGAAAGGATATTTTCTCCAAACGATTTGAGGGAGTGTGCATATGCGGCTATTTTGTGTTGAGCGGTTAACAAAGACAGGTACGCCTATATGATTAATTTTAAGTTATTAATGTAACTTTAGTTGTTCGACAAATGATGGGCTATATGTTTTGATGTTTAATACATTGTAAGGATGCATGATGCGACTCTAACGATGATTTGAAAAGTTGCTTGAAAGGCATGAGCTCTGCTTTGGTTTTTTTGTGCAGGCTGGACTTATTAGTCTCTCATTCACAATTTGACAAGCAGTTGATAATGTCTCAAATTTTGTGCCAGCATCCCCTTTGTGGCTGTAATGCCCCCTAACAAATCCATGTATTTTGCGGCCAGTGGCCGTTGTGCCCTTAGCCCGGGGTGCTGGGCGCTCCTAAGCACCTCTCAAGTCACATGCCTCTCCATCACGTGATCGGGTTCTTTCTCACAGGCTACAAGTGAAGACAGAGACATCAGGGATGCAACTGCACACGTCCTTATCCAATTCCGAGGTTCATATTGAAGATATTGGAAGAACTGTCCACATTTACTTTTCGTCAGACGACAAGATGAGTAGGTCAAATGAACAGCCAAAGCACTAGCCAATGTGCTATCCCCTATAGTACATAAGTCAACCTATTCTATTCTGTGCAATAAATAAATATTCCAAACATAGTCTGGGACAGTTGTGGCATGCAATATATACCAAATTAATACAACCACTAACCTGTTTTTACGCAATGTTCTGATGCAACTGATCAGAACATTTAGCTTAAAATGTTGATAAACTATTTGGCTCTTTCTTCACATTATAAGCGCAGCAATGCGCACATGGCAGTAGCCTATAAGCGCAAATGTTACATTAGTGGGACAACACATCAAAAGTGACCACAAATGTGATTATGCACGTGATGGTTTTATTATAAAGGTGCATTTTTATGGTGATTATCTTCCCCAAACGTGAAACTCACACGCTGCTTATGTATGCCAGTTGGCCTCTAAAGCTGTCACGCCCTGATCTGTTTCACCTGTCTTTATGCTTGTCTCCACCCCCCTCCAGGTGTCGCCAATCATCCCCAATATCCCCAGTGTATTTATACCTGTGTTCTCTGTTTGTTTGTTGCCAGTTCGTCTTGACTCGTCAAGCCCACTTGCATGTTTTTCCGTGCTCCTGTTTTTTCCTAGTCCCTGTTTTCTAGCCCTCCTGGTTCTGACCTTTTTTGCCTGCCTTGACACTGAGCCCGCCTGCCTGATCATACAGCCTGTGTCACGACTAGTCAAGGTGGGTGGAATCAGGTGCAGAGAGCAAATAGTGAATAGAGTTTTATTCTCCGGTGAACAACAATAAACACGGACAACTCAAAATACAAACAGGATGAAAAATATCCAAAACAGGAAATAACAGAAAAACCGGTGAAATAAAACACAAAAAACACCGACAGCCGAAACCAAATGACAAAAACAAACAATCCCGCACAAAACAAGGGCGGGACAACCTACATAAATACAGATACTAATTAACTAACACACAGGTGAAAACAATCAGACAAAACCAACAGATAACCGAAAAGGGATCGGTAGTGGCTAATAGGACGGTGACGACGACCGCCGAGCACAGCCTGAACGGGCAGGAGAGCCAACCTCGGCGGAAGTCGTGACAGCCTGCCCTGACCTCGAGCCTGCCTACCGCCCTGTACCTTTCCGACTCTGACCATGTTAATGAACTTCTGCCTGTCCTCGGCCTGCATATTGCCTGCCCCTATTGCCTGCCCCTTGTATTTGAATAAATATTTTTAGAGACTCGAACCATCTGCCTCCTGTTTCTGCATATGGGTCTCGCCCTGTGTCGTTATAAAACCCCTTGTAAAGCAGCCTAATGTGCTCAATTTTAAGAATGTATTTGGTCACTTTAGTTGTGATACAAACCTTATCCAAACCCAAACAATGCAGGTTCTTCTACAAAGGTTTCTGTACAGCACTTTGTGACATCAGCTGATGTAAGAAGGGCTTTATAAATATATTTGATTGATTATCAAAATATATAGACCTATGGGCTAGGCTACATGAGGTGTGCGAGTATAATTAGAAAAAGTTGTTTCTTATAATGGGCATCATTCACAAGTAATAATATATAATAATATATAATTTACATGTGATAGGCTAATATTGTCACCCATCACTATTCCTGATTTAATCTTGTCTTTACATATTCTAAGTAATATATGTGTGAAATTTGTTTTGATTTAGAATGGAACATTATCATGCACCTGTCATGAAACAGGGGTAGCGGGAAAAAATACATGTAATCTATGTAATTAAATAGCGAATGGAGGATGCTTTTCCCGTGGTTCATTTTCATGCCAGCCAGGTAGGCTATACTCCTGTTGTAAAGATAAACAATGTGCTTACAATTAGGAATGTTGAGAAATAAATATGGTAGGCCTAGCCTATAGAAATCTGATGGAATCCTCTTTTTAGTAGAGGCCATCACTCTGTTTTCTCATGCAATTGCATAGACTATAGAAATGTTGCGCAACATGAGCTCATGGGCTCTCATTAATTGTTTTATTAGATTTTCAAACCCATTTGCATTGATGTCAGAGTGATTAGAGGGACAATAAAGTGCTGAGTATCAGGCAGTTAGCAAGTTTGGTAGGCTACTAATGTCCATCAGCAGCATCAGAGCTTGGAGAAGCCTAATTACCATGACTAAACGGTCATGTGGAATTTGACTGCCTAGCTGTAATATGGTCACCGCAAATGCCCTAGGTTCTACAACTGACTGTGTTAGACTGCTGAGCTAAAGCCTCATCAAACCACCTCTGTGACACAATCATCAACCATAGCTCCCACTTCTGTTGATGGATGTAGTGGAGGGACAAAATAAGTGCAGTTGGCTGCTGTGTCAAAACTGTTCGCTGCTCTGGCTCCCCAATGGTGGAACAAATTAAGGAACAATCACCATTGAAACCCCACCTCTTTAAGGAATACCTAGGATAGGATAAAGTAATCCTTCTCACCCCCTCCCCCCTTAAAATATTTAGATGCACTATTGTAAAGTGGTTGTTCCACTGGATGTCATAAGGTGAATGCACCAATTTGTAAGTCGCTCTGGATAAGAGCGTCTGCTAAATGACTTAAATGTAATGTAAATGTGACAATCTATAGGGAAATTAAGAACTCCCATTCCCATTTCAGAGGGGACGAGTGGGTGCTCTAACAAGGGATTAGAGCACAATGAGATATGTACTGCGATGGAATGCTTAATGATTTGCATGGCTAAAGTGGCTGGAGTTGGCTAATAGCTACAAGTAACTACCAAAATAAAGGAAACACAAACATAAAGTGTCTAAGTAGGTCGTTGGGCGAGAACAGCCTCAATGCACCTTAGCATAGATTCTACAAGTGTCTGGAACTCTATGAGGGGGATGCGACACCATTCTTCAATGAAAAATGATATCATTTGATGTTTTGTTGATGGTGGTGGAAAACTCTGTCTTAAGCGCCACTCCAGAATCTCCCATTAGTGACGGGTCGTTTGCGAACGAGACGGCTCTAAGAGCTCTTTTTTTAAAGATATGAATCATCAAAATATTTAAATGAATAGAATGAACTAATTCAAAGAAAGAAAAAATGTGTAAAATAATATAGGCCTAAATGCTCAAGCGCACACATTCGTTCTGATAGTCTGAGCAGACAAACAGCCTCACCTGTTGTTCCTGTCAATCAGACACGCTGACACCATCAGACACCAAGATGCGTGAGGGAGGGCGGAGCCAACTCACTCACAGTCACACACTTAGCAGCCGAGGAGAGAGAGGAAGGACAGCTGTGAAAACAACAGCTGGAAAATGAGTCGGAAGCGCAGTAGCATTTGGATGCATTTTAATAATGTAGACAGTGTCAGAGCACAGTGTAGAATTTGCCAAAACGCACAAGCTACACCGGCATATGCGAACTGTGCACCCAACTGTAAAGCTAGCTGTACCGGAGCTTCGAGAAACTAGCGGGCCTGATAATTGTACATTTATTTGCACTTTGTTTATATACATTAAACAAGTTCTACTTTAAATGCACATGTGTAATAGCATCCTTCTTTTTGACATTTATTTCAATTTGTGGGATGCTGCAGTTTTGCAAAATGTTATTTATTTTTCATTGATATGTTGCAATATTGTATTATGCTGTTCAGTTTGTATTCATTTTGAATGGTTAGATTTATATGCCCTTTCGTTATATACATTAAAGTTATACTTTAAATGCAAATAGCATTATTATTCATAAATTGTGGTTAAGGTAGAGTATGATTTAATTTAATCATTAAATTAGAATTGTTTTAATACCAATCATAGTCAAACTATCGCAAACTGTTTGACTTGAAAAAATACAAAACTTTTTTTTTAAAGAGCCGTTTGGGAGCCAAAAGAGCTGCCTCTTTTTGGTGAGCTGAGCCAAACGAGCCGGCTCACTGAAAAGAGCCGGAATGCCCATCACTATCTCCCATAAGTGTTCAATTGGGTTGTGATCTGGTGACTGAGACACACACCCTTCAAACACTCTATGCTCCTTTGAGACCCCTCTTTCAAAGTCACTGAGATCTCTTCTTCTAGCCATGGAAGCCAAAATAATGGACGACTGGGCATTTTTATACATGACCCTAAGCATTATGGGATGTTAATTGCTTAATTAACTGAGGAACCAGCACCTTTGCATCCATCATTTACTCAATTGTTTCATTTATTTTGATAGTTACCTGTATCTACCCCACTGTCCCAGTCCATCCAATATTGTGGATGCTGCAACCCACACCCACCCCATTATCTGTCATATATAGTGATGTCTGTCTCTTGATTTTACTCTACCTCTCTCTCTCCTCTCTAAACCCTGACGCTGTGTTGCCTCTCCCATCATGGCTTCAATTGGCTCTCTCTCTCTCTAGTGCGCATGTGTGCATCTGTGTGTGTAAGATACTACCATATCCCTGGATATTGCTTTTCACTGGTTGCCTGCGTTCCTTCTCTTGACCCACATTGATTTCCCATGCGGAGCAGAGGGATCTATTCATCTGTTAGATTGCGTAGATGTGAATTGTTTTTTTAAGAATAAAATCCATTTCTGATCAATTTCCCAGAAGTCCTCTCTGGCCTGGAACCATCAGTCATGGTGATGACTGTGTTCCAAATGGCATCCTATTCCCTACATAGTACACTACTTTTGACCAGAGTCCTATAGGTCCTGGTTGAAAGTAGTGCCCTGTATAGGGAATAGGGTGCCATTTGGGACGCATACATCACCATGACTGATGGTTCCAGGCCAGAGAAGACTTCTGGGAAATTGATCAGAAATTTATTTAATTCTTTAAAATACAATTCCTAAAAAAAAATTATATATTCTGTAGTATGGAGGTCTACTCCAACACATTCAGATGGGACGATTGGTATGAAGGCAATTCTTTTTTTTCTTCTTTTTCTGTTCAACATCACAGCAAACCAACATTGTTTCTGAAGGTTCCCAGAACATTCGTTGGGTCACAACAAATGTTCTCATAACACAAAAACTGTCCAGTCATGGTGATTATTATAGAATGTTTGTATAAAACATTTGCCTGATGTTGCAAGAACGTTCCTAGAATACATTTAATCAGTTCTTTAAAAGGTTCCCAGGTTGTTTTATTAGGTTGTGGGAAGAGTCTTGTGAGAACGTTGTGGGGAAATCACAAAAGATACAGTATGTTCCAAAAACACAAAACTGTCCATTTGTTTGGATGATTCTACAATCTTTCTTTTAGGGTGCAAAAAACATTCATCCTGATGTTACTAGAATGTTCCCAGAACACATTTAGTCTGTTCTTTAAATGTTCACAGAATGTTTCATTAGGTTGCGGGAACATTGTGTTCCCACCAGAATGTTCCCACAACCTAAGGAAACATCCTGGGAACCTTTAAAGAACATATTAAATGTATTAAAGGAAGGTTCTTACAACATCATGCAAATGTTTTATACAAACATACAAACTTTTGGGGAATGTTCTGTGGTAGTTGCAGTGATGGGAAAAAATACTCAAATGTCATACTGTAGAAAAAGTAAAGATACCTTTACAGAAAATGTCTCAAGTAAAAGTGAAACTTACCTAGTAAAATACTACTCGAATAAAAGTCTAAAAGTATATGGTTTTAAATGTACTTAAGTACAGTGGTAGAAAAAATATTAAATCGTCATACTTGAGTAAAAGTACAAAGTAAAAGTAACTGCTATACATCAAATTCCTTATATTATGCAAACCAGCCGGCACGATTTTCTTGTTATTTTTTATTATGGACAGACAGGGGCACACTCCAACACTCAGACATCATTTGCAAACATAGTATTTGTGTTTCGTGAGTTCACCAGATCAGAGGCAGTAGGGTTGACAAAGTGTTATATTGATAGGTGCCCTAATTCTGTCCTGGTTGAGCATTCTAAATGCAATGAGTACTTTTAGGTGTCAGGGAAATGTATGGAGTAAAACGTACATTATTTTCTTGAGGAATGTAGTGAAGTAAAATTTGTCAAAAATATAAATAGTAAAGTAAAGTTACAGATACCCCCCAAAACGACTTAAGTACTACTTTAAAGTATTTGTACTTAAGTACTTCACACCACTGGGTAGTTGTTACAGTTTTTGGTGAATGTTAAGAAAAATAAATAGATTAAAATCAGCAGATTTTATAACCTTAAACCTTAAGTAGAACTTTATGAGAATCATAGTTAATGTCCTGGAAATGTTCCCGTTTTGCTGGGATGTTTGTAATTGTTTATAATAGAATACAAAATTCCATTGCCAACCCCTATTCCGGTGTGAAGAATATAAGCAAGCAACCATTGTAGCTAGTATGTGCTAGTTCTATAGTGACAAATACAGTGGAGTAATGCAAACCGACCGATGCTGGTTGCGTTTTGCTTGAACACACTTTGTTCTGTCTGTCTGTCTGTCTGTCTGTCTGTCTGTCTGTCTGTCTGTCTGTCTGTCTGTCTGTCTGTCTGTCTGTCTGTCTGTCTGTCTGTCTGTCTGTCTGTCTGTCTGTCTGTCTGTCTGTCTGCCTGTCTGTCTGCCTGCCTGCCTGCCTGCCTGCCTGCCTGCCTGCCTGCCTGTCTGTCTGTCTGTCTGTCTGTCTGTCTGTCTGTCTGTCTGTCTGTCTGTCTGCCTGCCTGCCTGCCTGCCTGCCTGCCTGCCTGCCTGCCTGCCTGCCTGCCTGCCTGTCTGCCTGCCTGTCTGTCTGTCTGTCTGTCTGTCTGTCTGTCTGTCTGTCTGTCTCTATCTATCTGACTTACCAAACACCTTGTGAATGCATTCCCCATGATATTATTCCTGACATCATGCGGCATTGTAAGCGATAGCTGGCAGAAAGTTCTCAGTAGGCTAAGCTGGCTAAAATGAGTTAGCTAAGTTCTGAAAGTCATTGTTCAGCCTTTGGGTCATGAGAGTGAATCCATAGAAAGATGTCTGTCAGAAATCATGAATAAATTCATGCAATTTGTAGCTGACCACAGTGAATAAATGCATGATATTATTCCAGGAAATGATATTAATTTAGTAAGCGTTTTTGTAAATGAAAGTCAGTGACTTGTGGTGTCAAGTTACAAGTCCCCTCGGTAAGCAAGGTCCTATTTTGCATCCGTTTTAATGTTCGATCATCCTTTATTTTCATTATTTGTAGGACTCGGGAAATACTTAATTACAACTCAATTAATTGAGCGTCGAGGCTGAGTGGAGGCACTCAGAGGGAGTGTAAAGGTAAGTGTTCACAGTAGCTTGTGGATTAGATTAGATTAGTCTTTAACTTTTTGCACACACACAAACTGAATTGTTGATATCAGCTACAGCCAGTGGTGGAAAAAGTACCACATTGTCATACTTGAGTAAAGGTAAAAGTAAAAGTGAAAGTCACCCAGTAAAATATTACTTGAGTAAATCTAAAGGTATTTGGTTTTAAATATACTTAAGCATCAAAAGAAAATGTAATTGCTCAAATGTACTTATGTATCAAAAGTAAATAATTTCACATTCCTTATATTAAGCAAAGCAGACGGCACAACTCTCTTGTTTTTCAAAATGACAGATCACCAGGGTCAGACTCCAACACTTAGGCAATCATTTACAAACAAAGCATTTGTATTTACTTAGTCCGCCAGATCAGAGGCAGTAGGAATGACCAGGGATTTTCTTCATACCACTGGCCTCAGCTTTAGAAAACTCCTCCAATAGCATTTTGCCATTGTCAAACCCATGACAGAAGTCTCCTGTCTCCTGAAACAGAGGGCCATTAAATCTAAATCTAACATGGGTAACCTTTGTAGGTGTGGACCTGTTTCTTTGGCCCCAGAGCTGCATGCCTGTGTGACACACACACACACACACACACACACACACACACACACACACACACACACACACACACACACACACACACACACACACACACACACACACACACACACACACACACACACACACACACACACACAGGCCCCAGAGCTGCATGCCTGTATCACACACACACACACACACAGAGCTGCACACACACACACACACACACACACACACACACACACACACACACACACACACACACACACACACACACACACACACACACACACACACACACACACACACACACACACACACACCCCAGAGCTGCATGCCTGTATGACACACACACACACACACACACACACACACACACACACACACACACACACACACACACACACACACACACACACACACACACACACACACACACACACACACACACACACACACACACACACACACACACACACACACACACACACACACACACACACACACACACACAGGCCCCAAACTGCATCCTTCAGTTTTCCCTGTCTTCTGTGTCACATGACCCATAAGTCCCTCTACACATTAACAACGTGCATGGACATCTTAAAAATATCCCAAAGCTGGAACGCCATTGGCATCTTCAAACTAACAAATAATATAGAGATAGTCATTGTGTGGGTGCAGCAAGGCAATAGGCATCATTGTGCTGCTAATTGAATTGAATATTATGGAATTATATATTTCCTTGACAGATAGTCACCTACGTTGTAACCATGGATAATCCTTTTCTCTCGGCCATTTTAAATATCACGGTTGCCAGCGAGATAAAAAAGAAAAGCAAGAAACCATAGAAACCTTTCTTCTCTCCATAGCTTGTCTATAAACGTTTCATGAAATGCTACCAACATATCGCCTGAAACTTCGCCACTGCCCATAAACTTTACTGCCTATGTTTTCAATGAGAAAAGAAAGCCAGCGCCTCACAAAACCTCAAATTAAGCTATGGTAACCAACTAAGCTAACCACCTCTTTATATGCTTGTCATCTATTAGAAGTGTAAAGCTAAGCTATGGGCATCAATCTGTGAACCACCCTTATCACTTTAGGCAGCAGTAAATCTGATGTGTCTGTTACGTTGTGTTAGTGACCCCTGATGTGTGTCTCTTCTGAGCCTGTAGCACGCACACACACACACACACACACAAACAGAGACACACACACACACACACACAAACAGAGACACACACAGTGCGTAGTGCTGCGTCAGTATCTGAAGTCGTCTCTCTGTGCTCTGTTGAGCTGCACCACAGGGTTTAACCTCACTGCATTGATCCCAGGCATGCTCCGGGCACAGTGCTCATTCTCCCATTTTCAGCTGTTAGAGATAGAATTGGAATAATAAACAGCTGAACCTCCCAGCAATAATCCCAATGACCCACCCCTCCTCCTCATCCTCCTCCTTCTCCTCCTCCTGTGTGTGTGTGCATGTGTGTGTGTGTGTGTGTTACAGGGTGTGTGTGTGTGCATGTGGTGTGTGTGTCTCCCCTCAACCCCACCCCCCTTAACTACCCAGCCCTGGGCAGAGCAACCGGGGTTGGGGTAGGGTTTCACCCCCCCCAACCCCCCCATAAACTCTGGTAAAGCCCCAGCACTCGCCTGCATAGCTCTATTGAAATAATATCACCCAACCCTAGCAGCCTGGAAATGATTATCACCCCCCCCCACATACACACACACATATGCATGCACACACACACCGTTTGCTTCAGGTTAAATGCAATACATAAGTTATGGTTTCACACCTTGTATATTTTCAAAACGTGTTGTTTTGAATAAACATCATTGAGTTGATCACACAGTGCATAGTCTTTCGCTATAATAGTTTGAAGCATGACCAGTTTGAGGCATGGCCAGTAGGGATGTTTAGTTGCTAGGCATTAAAGGGTTCTAAGCATGGTCAGTTACAATCAGTGGGGGGGTTGGTCAGACTCAGAGGTCATTCTCTGTTAGTTCCCGACCACACAGCTCTAATAATAGGTGACTTTTATTTTGGGACAGTCCTGGAAGAAAGCAGGACATTATTCCAGCCCCTCTGGTACTCAGCTGTTGTCTGTAGCCAAAAAGAATACTCTTTTTTATTTTACCAGGCCAATATCACAAGTTGGAGATCTTTCCCTATATTACACAGCCATCTTAGATTAGAAACCACACTTTAAACCAGCTAGGTCTACAATTCCAGTCATCCACAACTAGGAGCTCTTTGTCCAGTTATGTCAAATGAGAAACCACACCATAGACATATTGTTATGCCCAGATAGGCTAATCAGCCAATAGAAGTACATGGTATGCAGTGCTTGTCTTGCAGGTTTCCATCTAACCAAATTAAATATACCATTATTCATCAGATCCCGGGTGATTAAGCCAGCTGACCTGCTTACACAGTTCAAACACACACGCACGCACACGTAAATACAGTACACACACACACACACACACACACACACACACACACACACAGTACACACACACACTGACCCGCTAACACAGTTCAGAGAGAATTCAGCCAACCTGCTGTAGAGGTGTTGAGTAGACATAAACTGCAGTAAGAGACCATAACATAAGAATGTTGACCTGTACCCTCTAGTCTATTCAGGAGTCATTTTCAGCCTGACACAGTGCTTTAGTTTGGCTTCATATCTCCATCGCCATTAAGCCAAACACTCCGAAGCAGGCCTCTGAGCGTTAACAGTAATGTGAGAGAAAAATGAAGTGTGTACCTTTGTTTTGTTTAATATTAATAGTTAACAAGTATATGCTTAACAATAGTAAGACATTTCTGTTCTACTAATGCTGTGTTTCTGTAAAGGGATGATTCCACTCGAGCGCCCTGCAGCTGGTTTAGACATATAGTCAAGCACTATTAACAATTCTATCAGCAGAAAGGAACGTTATCCCTTGTTTGTGCACTATAACCCGGTATACATAGCCAAGAGAAGAAAACAAGGTAGCTTATAATGCCCTGATCTGCCGGGGGAAGTGGGGGAAACAGCCATGACTAAGCATTTTTAGTGTCAACTATATAAGACCCATTATTCCTCTGCAAGGTTGAGCTCTCAACGAATGGTTCGTTGACCAGCTCCATTATTGCAATTCTTAATTGACCATCTCACTTTTCGCCCAGAATGTCGTGGAAGAGGATGGGATGCTGACCGCTCCTAAGGACCTGGGTAAACTGTGCACAGGAGTAACCCTACAGGAGTAACCCTCATTGGGTACTCAGGGCAGACTACACTCCAAGAGTGAGCAGATGGAACCTGCCTAAGATCCAAGAAGGACGCGTTGGCAGGTGTATACAGCATTCGGAACATAAACCAATCTCACCTCTGTAGTCTTTCTTGAAAGCAATTATTTCCCGCGAGAAGCCAGTAGCAACTGGTGGGCCTTAGGTAACAAGACTGAGGAGCACTCTCAATTAGGTGAGCCTGTTGGTTCTAGGCAACAAGACTAGTGTGGGAGGCTCTGAGGAACATTCTCAACTTGGTGAGCCTGTGGAACTGATCAGTAAGAGTTGAATAGAAATGAGGTTGTGCCATGGGTTAGTATTGTAAGAAGTAAATGTATGAGTTTCGGTATCCCAGAAACTAACACTGAGAGATAAATGAGAAAATATTCCTGCAGGTTATTTAAAAAATATTGTAGAAAACAACTAATTGATTAGTGTGTTTTGGGAACAGTACTATGTGAATGTGCTTTGAGAGAATTAGACATTTGGATAATAAGATATTTGTATTTGAATAATAAACGGATTGAAATTTGGAGAATATGTTTCCATGTATAATAGTTATCTAGGGACTCCGCCCATCACTGCCCATCACAGTAATATCACGAGGTATGCGTGGCACATTATTCCGATGACCATCCGGGAGCATCCGGGAAACCAGTCTTTAGGTTCCGGGGGGTAGTGTGGTTGCAAGGCGGCTTTGTAGCAGTGGAGAGTCGTTGCAATGCACATGGAGGGGTGTTGACGTGAGCACCTAAGATTTAGAATGTTATATATGGATTCTGTGAAGATATGATTTAAAAAAATGGTATATGGGTATAATCGATTACTGGAGGATAATGGAAATAATAATAACATACAAACTTGCACACCAAAACATAGACGTGGCTACATATGCATAGTCACTTCAACAATACCTACATGTACATACTACCTCAATAAGCCTGACTAACAGGTGTCTGTATATAGCCTTGCTACTCTTTTTTCAAATGTCTTTTTACTGTTGTTTTATTTCTTTACTTACCTACACACACACACACACACACACATACCTTTTTTTCCGCACCATTGGTTAGAGCCTGTAAGTAAGCATTTCACTGTAAGGCTTACACCTGTTGTATTCGGCGCACGTGACAAATAAACTTTGATTTGGAAAAAAATATTCTGAGTTAGTCCCTTTATGGATAATTTGATAGTCACTGTTAAGCAGGTGAGTGAGGACCCAAAAGCGATATAACGGAAACAGAGTCTTTTAATGTCCAAACAGGGAAAACATAAATCGTCAATCATAACAGGGGAAGTCCAAACAGGGAAAACACAAATCCTCTTGTTTAACAGGAGAGTCCCCCTTCCAGTTGTTGAGGAGAGTGGCAGGGCTAGCGGCAACAGACTGCAGGTCCCTTCGGGTAGGCGCGGGCCGAAGAGGATAGAGACACCTGCTCACACGTAGTATCTGATGACGAGGCAGAATACAACTGGACGGAACAAAAGCAAAGCAAACAGCAAACAAGAATCCGACAAGGACAGAAGCAGAAACAGAGAGAGAAATAGAGACTTAATCAGAGGGCAAAATAGGGGACAGGTGTGAAAGAGTAAACAAGGTCGTTAGGAGAATGAGGAACAGCTGGGAGCAGGAACGGAACGATAGAGAGAGAGAGGAATAGAGAGAGAGAAAGAAACCTAATAAGACCAGCAGGGGGAAACGAAGAGAAGAGAAAGCACAGGGACAAGACATGACAATACAATACATGACAGTACCCCCCCACTCACCGAGCGCCTCCTGGCGCACTCGAGGAGGAAACCTGGCGGCAACGGAGGAAATCATCGATCAGCGAATGGTCCAGCACGTCCCGAGATGGAACCCAACTCCTCTCCTCAGGACCGTAACGGGAAATGATGAAGAGGGAATCTAGTGCAATTACTATTATAAAAATGAGACACGGGTAGAGAACTGTAAGAGTTTGAGCAATCAGGACCAAACAGGCCAGGAGAGTAACAACTAGGGACAGACTGAGACACAGCAAGGCTAAGACCAGGAACAGGAGAGAGGCGGTGGCTGTGGACAGACAGACACAGCAAGTGCAGGAGCAGGACCATGAATGATGCGGTGGCTGGGGACAGACTGTGACACAGCAAGGGCATGAAAGATGCGGTGGCAGGGGACAGACTGAGACACAGCAAGGGCAGGAGAGATGCGGTGGCTGGGGACAGACTGAGACACAGCAAGGCCAGGAGCAGAAGCAGGAAGAGAGTTACCGGACTTAGTCTGCGCGCAGTCCGAACAAGCAGCCACGAAACGACGCGTATCACGCTCCTGAGTGGGCCACCCAAAACGCTGGCGAAAAGAAGCAAGCGTACCCTGAACGCCGAGGTGGCCGGCTGACTTGGCAGAGTGAGCCCACTGAAGAACGGCCAGACGAGTAGGAACGGGAACGAAAAGAAGGTTCCTAGGACAAGCGCGCGGAGAAGGAGTGTGAGTGAGTGCTTGCTTAACCTGCCTCTCAATTCCCCAGACAGTCAACCCGACAACACGCCCCTCAGGGAATCTCCTCTCGGGGTCGGTGGAGGCTACTGAAGAACTGAAGAGACGGGATAAAGCATCAGGCTTGGTGTTCCTTGAGCCCGGACGATAAGAAATAACGAACTCGAAATGAGCGAAATACAGCGCCCAACGAGCCTGACGCGCATTAAGTCGTTTGGCAGAACGGATGTACTCAAGGTTCTTATGGTCAGTCCAAACGACAAAAGGAACGGTCGCCCCCTCCAACCACTGTCGCCATTCGCCTAGGGCTAAGCGGATGGCGAGCAGTTCGCGGTTAGCCACATCATAGTTACGTTCCGACGGTGACAGGCGATGAGAAAAATACGCGCAAGGGTGGACCTTATCGTCAGAATGGGAGCGCTGGGACAGAATGGCTCCCACGGCCACCTCTGACGCGTCTACCTCGACAATGAACTGTTTAGTGACGTCAGGTGTAACAAGGATAGGAGCGGATGTAAAACGCTTCTTGAGGAGATCAAAAGCTCCCTGGGCGGAAACGGACCACTTAAAGCACGTCTTGACAGAAGTAAGGGCTGTGAGAGGAGCTGCCACTCGACCGAAATTACGAATGAAACGCCGATAGAAATTCTCGAAACCGAGAAAGCGCTGCAGTTCGACACGTGACTTAGGGACGGGCCAATCGCTGACAGCATGGACCCTAGCGGGATCCATCTGAATGCCTTCAGCGGAAATAACAGAACCGAGAAAAGTGACGGAGGAGACATGAAAAGCGCACTTCTCAGCCTTCACATAAAGACAATTCTCTAAAAGGCGCTGGAGGACACGTCGAACGTGCTGAACATGAATCTGGAGTGACGGTGAAAAAAATCAGGATCTCGTCAAGGTAAACAAAAACAAAGATGTTCAGCATGTCACTCAGTACATCATTCACTAATGCCTGAAAGATAGCTGGAGCATTAGCGAGACCGAACGGCAGAACCCGGTATTCAAAATGCCCTAACGGAGTGTTAAACGCCGTTTTCCACTCGTCCCCCTCCTTGATGCGCACGAGATGGTAAGCGTTACGAAGGCCCAACTTAGTAAAGAACCTGGCTCCCTGCAGAATCTCGAAAACTGAAGACATAAGGGGAAGCGGATAACGATTCTTAACCATTATGTCATTCAGCCCTCGATAATCCACGCAGGGGCGCAGGGTACAGTCCTCTTCCTTAACAAAAAAGAACCCCGCTTCGGCGGGAGAGGAGGAAGGGACCACGGTACCGGTGTCGAGAGCTACAGACAAATAATCTTCGAGAGCCTTACGTTCAGTAGCCGACAGAGAGTCTAGTCTACCCCGTGGGGGAGTAGTACCCGGAAGGAGATCAATACAACAATCATACGACCGGTGAGGAGGAAGGGAGGTGGCCCTGGACCGACTGAAGACCGTGCGCAGATCATGATATTCCTCCGGCACCCCTGTCAAATCACCAGGCTCCTCCTGTGAAGAGGGGGCAGAAGAAACAGGAGGAATAGCAGACACTAAACACTTAACATGACAAGAGACGTTCCAGGAGAGGATAGAATTACTAGACCAATTAATAGAAGGATTATGACACACTAGCCAGGGATGGCCCAAAACAACAGGTGTAAAAGGTGAACAAAAAATCAAAAAAGAAATGGTTTCACTATGATTACCAGAGACAGTGAGGGTTAAAGGTAGCGTTTCACGCTGAATCCTGGGGAGAGGACTACCATCCAAGGCGAACATAGCCGTGGGCTCCCCTAACTGCCTGAGAGGAATGTGATGTTCCCGAGCCCAGGCTTCATCCATAAAACAGCCCTCCGCCCCAGAGTCTATTAATGCACTGCAGGAAGCTGCCGAACCGGTCCAGCATAGATGGACCGACAAGGTAGTACAGGAACTTGACGGAGAGACCAGAGTAGTAGCGCTCGCCAGTAGCCCTCCGCTTACTGATGAGCTCTGGCCTTTTACTGGACATGAAATGACAAAATGACCAGCGGAACCGCAATAGAGACAGAGGCGGTTGGTGATTCTCCGTTCCCTCTCCTTAGTCGAGATGCGAATACCCCCCAGCTGCATGGGCTCAACACCTGAGCCAGTGGGGGGAGATGGTAGAGATGCGGAGAGGGGGGACACTGTTAACGCGAGCTCTCTTCCATGAGCTCGGTGACGAAGATCTACCCGTCGTTCTATGCGAATGGCGAGTTCAATCAAAGAATCCACGCTGGAAGGAACCTCCCGTGAGAGAATCTCATCCTTAACCTCAGCGTGGTGACCCTCCAGAAAACGAGCGAGCAACGCCGGCTCGTTCCAGTCACTGGAGGCAGCAAGAGTGCGAAACTCTATAGAGTAATCCGTTATGGATCGATTACCTTGACATAGGGAAGACAGGGCCCAGGAAGCTTCTTTCCCAAAAACAGAACGATCAAAAACCCGTATCATCTCCTCCTTAAAGTTCTGATACTGGTTAGTACACTCAGCCCTTGCCTCCCAGATAGCCGTGCCCCACTCACGAGCCCGTCCAGTAAGGAGAGATATGACGTAGGCGATACGAGCAGTACCCCTGGAGTACGTGTTGGGCTGGAGAGAGAACACAATATCACACTGGGTAAGGAACGAGCGACATTCAGTGGGCTCCCCAGAGTAACATGGTGGGTTATTAATTCTGGGCTCCGGAGACCCGGAAGCCCAGGAGGTAACCGGTGGATCGAGGCGGAGATTGTGAATATCCTCCGAGAGGCCGGAGACTTGGGCGGCCAGGGTCTCAACGGCATGTCGAGCAGCAGACAATTCCTGTTCGTGTCTGCCTAGCATCGCTCCCTGGAACTCGACGGCTGAGTGGAGAGAATCTGAAATCGCTGGGTCCATTCTTGGTCGGATTCTTCTGTTATGCAGGTGAGTGAGGACCCAAAAGCGATATAACGGAAACAGAGTCTTTTAATGTCCAAACAGGGAAAACATAAATCCTCAATCATTACAGGGGAAGTCCAAACAGGGAAAACACAAATCCTCTTGTTTAACAGGAGAGTCCCCCTTCCAGTTGTTGAGGAGAGTGGCAGGGCTAGCGGCAACAGACTGCAGGTCCCTTCGGGTAGGCGCGGGCCGTAGAGGATAGAGACACCTGCTCACACGTAGTATCTGATGACGAGGCAGAATACAACTGGACGGAACAAAAGCAAAGCAAACAGCAAACAAGAATCTGACAAGGACAGAAGCAGAAACAGAGAGAGAAATAGAGACTTAATCAGAGGGCAAAATAGGGGACAGGTGTGAAAGAGTAAACGAGGTCGTTAGGAGAATGAGGAACAGCTGGGAGCAGGAACGGAACGATAGAGAGAGAGAGGAATAGAGAGAGAGAAAGAAACCTAATAAGACCAGCAAGGGGAAACGAAGAGAAGAGAAAGCACAGGGACAAGACATGACAATACAATACATGACAGTCACATAATGCTTTAACTGTATCTCTGTCTACAGCAGGGTTGGGCAATTCCAGTCCTCGGGGGCCTGATTGGTGTCACAGATTTAACCCAGCCCCAGCTAACACACCTGACTCCAATAATCAACTAATCATGATCTTCAGTTTAGAATGCAATTTGATTAATCAGCTGTGTTCACTGGGGATGGAGAAAAAGGGTGACACCAATCAGGCCCCAGAGGACTGGAGTTTCCCATCCCTGCTACAGGTTCTGGGAAATAGTCTCAGAAAGAGATTTCCGTATGTCCACTTTTAGTAAAAGTACGGGGACAGTGCCAGGCCAATTATAGTGAAAGTTATAATCAGAAATAAACCTAGTCTCAAGATCTACTTTAGAAAGTAAGCTGCCTCCAAAGTTTATATTTTCTCTTCTGAAATTGGCCGATGTATTTTATAAATTTGGCGCGTTACATGTTAATCGTAAAATAATAGACATTTAATGAGTGTGAAGCAAATAATGAATATCTAACAGAGATTGGTTATAGTATATACAGTAAATGCTGGAGTGGATCAAAACAGAAATGATTAAAGAGTGGAGGGAGGACTCCCTGTCAACAGAAGTTATCATGTTTTGTTTTTTATCTATAATTTAAAACGCATTGTTCACCTGGTAAAGTAATGATAGACGGAGAGATTGTAGAGAGAAACAAGTATTTGAGTGGAAAAGAAATGTACCGGGTGATGGTGATTGAGAGGGCTTATGAGTTAAAGTAAACAGATACAGTTGAAGTCTGGAAGTTTAGATACACCTCAGCCAAATACATTTAAACTCAGTTTTTCACAATTCCTGACATTTAATCCTAGTAAAAAGTCCCTGTGTTAGTTTAGTTAGCATCACCAATTTATTTTTAAAATGTGAAATCTCAGAATAATAGTAGAAAGAATGATTTGTTTCAGTTTTTATTTATTTTATCACATTCCCAGTGGGTCAAAAGTGTACATACACTCAATTAGTATTTAGTAGCATTGCCTTTAAATTGTTTAACTTGGGTCAAACATTTTGGGTGGCCTTCCAAAAGCTTCCCACAATAAGTTGGGTGAATTTTGGCCCATTCCTCCTCACAGAGCTGGTGGAACTGAGTGATGTTTGTAGGCTTCCTTGCTCGCACACGCTTTTCAGTTCTGCCCACAAATTTTAAAGAGGCTTGGGGTGAGGGCTGTGATGGTCACTCCAAAACCTTGACTTTGTTGTCCTTAAGCCATTTTGCAACACCTTGGGAAGTATGCTTGGGGTCATTGTCCATTTGGAAGACCTATTTGCAACCAAGCCTTAAGTTGATGTCTTGAGATGCTGCTTCAATATATCCACATCATTTTCCTTCCTCGTGATGCCATCTATTTTGTGAAGTGCACCAGTCCCTCCTGCAGCAAAGCACCCACACAACATGATGCTGCCACCCCAGTGCTACATGGTTGGGATGGTGTTCTTCGGCTTGCAAGCCTCCACCTTTTTCCTGAAAACATAACGATGGTCATTATGGCCAAACAGTTCAATTTTTGTTTCATCAGACCAGAGGACATTTCTCCAAAAAGCACAATCTTTGTCCCCATGTGCAGTTGCAAACCGTAATCTGTCTTTTTTATGGCGGTTTTGGAGCAGTGGCTTCTTCCTTGCTGTGCGGCCTTTCAGGTTATGTCGATATAGGACTTGTTTTACTGTAGATATAGATACTTTTGTACCTGTTTCTTCCATCATCTTCACAAGGTCCTTTGCTGTTGTCCTGGGATTGATTTGCACTTTTTGCACCAAAATACGTTCATCTCTAGGAGACCTCGGCTGCCTGATCCCATGGTGTTTATACATGTAGACTATTGTTTGTACAGATGAACGTGGTACCTTCAGGCATTTGGAAATTGCTCCAAAGGATGAACCAGACTTGTGGAGGTCTACAATTATTTTTCTGAGGTCTTGGCTGATTTCTTTTGATTTCCCCATGATGTCAAGCAAAGAGGTACTGAGTTTGAAGGTAGGCCTTGAAATACATCCACAGGTATGCCTCCAATTGACTCAAATGATGTCAATTAGCCTATCAGAAGCTTCTAAAGCCATGACATAATTTTCTGGAATTTTCCAAGCTGTTTAAAGGCACAGTCAACTTAGTGTATGTAAACTTCTGACCCACTGGAATTGTGGTGCAGTGAATTATAAGTGAAATAATTTGTCTGTAAACAATTGTTGGAAAATTACTTGTGTCATGCACTAAGTAGATGTCCTAACCGACTTACCGAAACTACCGTTTGTTAACCTTTCTGGCGCAGGGGTCCCGCTAGCGACCCACCTCGACAACATCCGGTGAAATTGCAGAGCGCCAATTTCAAAATACAGAAAACTTCAAATTAAACCTTCATGATAATACAAGTGTCATACATAATTCTTTAGCTTAGAATCTTGGAAATCTAACCGCATCGTCGGATTTCAAATAGGCTTCACGGCGAAAGCACAGCATTCCATTATCTGAGGTCAGTGCCCCACAACAGCATATTATCCAATTAAGCACAGGCGTCACAAAATCCCAAATAGCAATAAAATAATTGACTTACCTTTGAAGATCTTCCTCTGATCGCAATCACAATAGTCCCAGGAACACAATGAATGCTTGTTTTGTTCGATAAATTCCTTATTTATATCCCAAATAGTCCGTTTAGTAGGCGTCATTGAGTTCAGTAATCCACCCGTTCAGAATGGAGACATAGAAGTTCCAAAAGTTACCAGTAAAGATTATCCAAACAAATCAAATAACGTTTCTAATCCATTATTGTTTATTCTAATATCTAAATAAATGATCATATTTCATACGGAACTAGCTATTTTCAATGGGAAAGGAAAAGAACGCATGTCGCTGCCTCGGTCACGCGCTCAATGAGACTTCTTTTGCCATGGGACTTCCTGAGGATAAATTACTATTCCTCGTTGGTTTTTCAGAATACAAGCCTGAAACCATGTATAAAGACTGTTGACATCTAGTGGAAGCAATAGGAACTGCAATTTGGGAGGCGGAAGTCTTTGGTTTCAATAGCTTAAGCTTGGAATTGGCTGGCAGGTCAACAAGAAAAAAATGGTCCTCGGGTTTTTGCCTGCCAAATCAGTTCTGTTATACTCACAGACATAATTTTAACAGTTGCAGAAACTGTAGAGTGTCTTTCATGCAATACTACCATGCATATGCATATCCTAGCTTCTGGGCCTGAGTAACAGGCCGTTTACTTTCGACACCTCAGTCATCCAAAATTCTGACAAATTTGTTTTAATGAATCCAACCTAAGTGTATGTAAACTTATGACTTCAACTCTATGTAGTTCGTGAAAGTAACAAAGAAAGTGGGGAAAAAGGGAAATGGGAAGTTTATTGGAAAGTAAAACGGAAAGTAAGAATTATCATTTTTTTAAATTGAACAAATTGTGTATTTTCTCCTTTGGGAGAGGATGGAGTGTCCTTATCTCTCCCTTTGAAATGTTTCCCGAGGCTGTTGCCTTGGGAGAGCAGTTGGTGCAATTATGTAGTTCTATTCAGTATGAAGGTACCCAGATCTGTCCGTAAAGGCCATTTGTTTGTTTTTGTCCTATGTTTTACCACACACACACACACCAGCACACACACACACACACACACACACACACACACACACACACACACACACACACACACACACACACACACACACACACACACACACACACACACACACACACACACACACACACACACACACACACACACACACACACACACACACACACACACAAGCCACCTGTTATGAATATTTCTTAATAGTGTTAATACGGTGTTTGATGTATTGTGTTGGGTCTTTTCATTTGGTTTTAGTGGGGTTTTCACAGGTTAGAGAGGATGTACCTTAAGGGGAACACAAATTCAATTTCTGGAAGTTTTTATTTTCTGAGTTTTAATTGAACACGTGATTTATTTTGATAAGAGATGTACAGAAGAAAAAAACTATTTAAACCTGGTATACAAAATGCATGAATTGTTTGACATTTTTTCAAATAATGAGTTTGAGTCGGAGGGCGAGAAAGGGGAGAAAAACACTCACTTAATGGGGTCTAACCTCTGACCTTGGTTCTGACTTTCTAGTGGAGCCTGATCACCCTCACTAGAGAGCCTAGACAAATTGGGTGAGATGTGAAATGTAATATGTAAACACTAATGATTAGGAAGAAGTTTAAAAACTCAGCAAAAAAAAGAAATGTCCTCTCACTGTGAACTGCATTTATTTTCAGAAAACTTAACATGTGTAAATATTTATATGAACATAACAAGATTCAACAATTGAGACATAAACTGAGCAAGTTTCACTGACGTGACTAACAGAAATGGAATAATGTGTCCCTGAACAAAGGGAGGGATCAAAATCAAAATTAACAGTCAGTATCTGGTGTGGCCACCAGCTGTATTAAGTACTGCAGTGCATTCCCTCCTTATGGATTTGCCAGTTCTTGCTGTAAAATGTTACGCCACTCTTCCACCAAGGAACCTGCAAGTTCCCAGACATTTCTGGGGGGAAATCGCCATAGCCCTAACTCTCCGATCCAACAGGTCCCAGACGTGCTCAATTGGATTGAGACCCGGGCTCTTCGCTGGCCATGGCAGAACACTGATATTCATGTCTTGCAGGAAATCACACACAGAACGAGCAGTATGGCCCTCCAGCATTGTCATGCTGGAGGGTCATGTCAGAATGAGCCTGCAGGAAGGGTACCGCATGAGGGAAGAGGATGCCTTCTCTGTAATGAACAGTGTTGAGATTGCCTACAATGACAACAAGCTCAGTCCGATGATGCTGTGACACACCACCCCCAGACCATGACTGACTGTCCACCTCCAAATCGATCCGGCTCCAGAGTACAGGCCTCGGTGTAACGCTCATTCCTTCAATGATAAACATGAATCCGACCATCACCCCTGATGAGACAAAACTCATCCGAAAATAGCACTTTTTGCCAGTCCTATCTGGTTCAGCGACAGTGGGTTTGTGGTGACGTTGTTGCTGGGGATGTCTGGTGAGGACCTGTCTTACAACAGGCCTACACGCCCTCAGTCCAGTCTCTCTCAGCCTATTGAGGACAGTCTGAGCACTGATGGAGAGATTGTGCGTTCCTGGTGTAACTTGGGCAGTTGTTCTTGCCATCCTGTACCTGTTCCGTAGGTGTGATGTTTGTACCGATCCTGTGCAGGTGTTGTTTACACGTGGTCTGCCACTGCGAGGACGATCAGTTGTCCGTCCTGTCTCCCTGTAGCGCTGTCTTAGGCGTCTCACAGTACTGACATTACAATTTATTGCCCTGACCATATCTGCGGTCCTCATGCCTCCTTGCAACATGCCTAAGGCACATTCAAGCAGGACGCTCTGCATCTTTCTTTTTGTGTTTTTCAGAGTCAGTAGAAAGGCCTCGTTAGTGTCCTAAGTTTTTATAACTCTGACCTTAATTGCCTACCGTCTGTAAGCTGTTAGTGTCTTAACGACCATTCCACAGGTGCATGTTCATTATTTTTTCATGGTTCATTGAACAAGCATGGGAAACAGTGTTTAAACCTTTTGCAATGAAGATCTGTGAAGTTATTTGGATTTTTACGAATTATATTTGAAAGACAGGGTCCTGAAAAAAGGATGTTTCTTTTTTTGCTGAGTTTCTTTTATCAACAGAAACCTGTCTCTAGTCTATTTTACTATTATCTTATTGGGATACATATTTTTTAAATATTTTTATTTAACCACCACTCTTGTTTTGTTTTTTACACATTAATCACAATGTGAGTCATGTGTCAACGGGGGGAATTACCAGTCCCCAGAGGCTTGTTGGTTAAATATGCAGATTGTTTTGTTCACATGCCTGCCTGTAAAAGGAAGAAGTGTATCAAAGGATATATTCAGAAGTGTTTGTTTTTGCTGTTTGTTTTGTTTGTTCTGTTTCTGTATTGCTTTAATATAAATCTCACTAGATTGGGTCTGCTGGCCCTGTAACTCTGCAGTGAGGTTGTCGATATGATGGAGGAGTATAAACCAATTCAAAAATAAATATGATTTCAACTATGTGTTGTTATTCACTTTGATATGTGTCTTAGACAGTTTAAAGTAATAATTTGTCACACAGTAAATCATTTGTATGGATTTTTGGATCAGAAATGCCCTAATCTAAACTGTTGTTCTGATCTGTGCTCTCTCGAGGTTATGCCGAAGGTGACCACAGATGGTATCTAGATGCATGAAGGGGAAAATTTGACTGTGAACAGTGTGAACTCTAACCAGCTCTAATGGCGGAAATGGCATTCAGTATGGTCCTTCACCACCTATACCATGAGACCTGAGTCCGAGCCAGCAACCTGGACACAGTATCCAGTCGATGCTATCAACTGCCCGTTCTCTCATGCCTTCTCTCTCAGGAGTGTGACAGGCGTCCACGTGGAGTGAGTCTGTTCCAAACGTCTCTCATGTTGCTGGTGTACTGGTTGGCAAATGGACAAGACACGATGGACTGTAAAGGACGGTGGCAGCTCAGGTGAGAGACATTATCAAGGGCCATCCACTTTGAACATGTGAGCCGTTGGGAAGACGAACTGTAAAGCTATCTGAAGAAGAAAATTAAGAGACGCCAGAAGATTGAATGCCGGAGGGGTTGTGGGGGGTTGATCAACTGTGCCTGTATTGGGGTATCAAGTTGATTGTAGAGGTCTACACACTGAAATGTATAGTAATTTAGATTAAGAATGCATTAAGATACTCATCTGTAATTATCACCTTGATAAGAAAGTTAATGCTAGAATTATGGATAATTATACTCTATGCTAATGTTAATGTACATTCTGCTTGTACCGATGTGTGCTAAGTTGAGAGTTTTAACTTTGAGTGATAGAACCAATGTGAATCACTGAGCAATGTCATTCTAAATTTAGGTTGGATAATTAATTGGGTTTTAATTATGATTTGGAAACGGAATGATTTCCCTGACCTATTCCTGACTACATCTCTGATGATGAGGACCACAATCCTGAGTATAAGGACCCAGATGTAGAGCTCATGTTCCACACTGTGTACAAAGTGCCCAAAGAGGGGTCTCTGTCACTGGTGTAGGAAGGGTTCTAAACGAGATGGACATTTCCATCACGCTGACCCCTACATCTGCGCTCATTGTCAGCGGGATGATTGTCCCATTTGCTGTAATGAAGATTGTGTGTGATGTTCATTTTATGGGTTTTATTATTATCCAGATTGTCTGTGTTTTGATAAAGAAGGTATTAAAGTCAGCAACCCAAAGGAAGGTTGTTTACCATGGATGAAATGTCAGGCACCAGAAGGATGTATTTTGTTTGTTTAACGAGGGCTAGGGGTCCCACTATCGGGACAACTTCCGGTCAAACTGGAGGGCGCGCAATTCAAATAAATAATCATATATGTTATGGATTTTAAATATTTATGTATATATAAGTGTCTTATATCAGCTGAAAGCTTAAATTATTGTTCATCTAACTGCACTGTCTGATTTACAGTAGCTATTACAGTGAAAACATGCCATGCTTTTGTTTGAGGACGGCGCCCCACATCAAAATAGTTTTCCACCGGCACAGGTTTCAGACATTCACATATAAAAATTTAATTTTAATTTACTCCTCTGATTTGTCATCCAAAGCGTCCCAGCTATAACATGTAGTGTCATTTTGTTAGGTAAAATTGATCTTTATGTCCCAAAAAGTCAGTTTAGTTGGGGCCATCGATTTGAGTAATCCACTCGTTTAACATGCAGAGAAAGGAATCCGAAAATCTACACCAAAACTTTGTTTCAACAAGTCAAAATACGTTTTGATTTGCTCCTCAGATAGATAAAATGTAATCAAAATACAATATTTCTTATGGAAATAAGTTCAATAGGAAACCAATTTCAACAGGTGTGTAATGTCTTCATGGTGCATGCAAACACGAATTTCCAAGACTGTGTCCTTCTACTAAAACTGATATTTCTTATTCGTGTTTGAAGTTACAAGCCTTGAACATAGACTTCTGACACCCTGCGGAAGCCATAGGAATTACATCCAGGGAACTAATTTTCAATATGACCTTTCTCTTGAATTTGTAAGAGGATGGTCTCTCAAAAACACATCTGGTTGGTTTTTCTTTGTATTTTCTCCTACCATATCTATTGATTTATATTCTCCAACATTATTGTAACATTTCTACAAACTTCAAAGTGTTTTCTTTCCAATGGTACCAATAATATGCATATCCTGGCTTCAGGGCCTAAGCTACAGGCAGTTTACTTTGGGCAAGTCATTCATACAGGAAGTGGAGAAAAAAGAGGCCTAGCCCTAAGAAGTTAAATATATTTTGTAATACTTGTACCCTGAAATTGTATGAAAGAAACTTAGTTTGTTGAGAGGGGAATGTGTGAGGAAAAACTATGTATTTACCTGATTTCTTTAATATTAATAGTTAACAATTATATGCTTAAGTTAACAATAGTAAGACATTTCTGTTCTACTAATGCTGTGTTTCTGTAAAGGGATGTTTCCATTCTAGCTCCCTGCAGCTAGTGGAGATGTATGGCCAAGGACACATGGGGCGGCATGAGACAGAGATAAACTTGAGGAACAATATAGATCTGTATTATTACAAAGTCATCTTCTGTCTCCGAGTAACTTGGCCACGCGGCACATAAGACAAAGAGCCTCTGAGAGTGAACACAGTTCTTCGCTCCATCCTGTTCTTTTCATAATCTTTCAACGGCACAGCTGTGGAGATATGAGGTGAACAGAGGTTGGCTTGAGCACTGTTAGCAATTCTATCAGCAGAAAGGAACGTTATCACTTGTTTGTGCACTATGACCCGATACACAGAGCCACAAGAAGAAAACAAGGTAGCTTAGGATGCCCTGATCTGCCGGGGAGGGGTGGAACCAGCCTATATAAGACCCATGATTCCTCTGTAAGGTTGGGCTCTCAATGAATCACGTACAGGTGGTTCGTTGGCCAGCTCCATTATTGCAATTCTTAATTGATAATAAAGATTGATTGTTTGAAGACATTACAATGTCTCTCTTACTTGATTCAAATTTTCCACGACAGTAACAGTAGGTTAACCCTGCCCTTTGATAATGGCTTGACTATTAAGCAGCGCTTTCCGACTCTGGGGAATTCAGAGCAGTCTCATACTATTGTGTTACGTGCTGACTTGTGAGGTGAGGACTTTTTGGGACTGTCATCTGTCAAACTCCCTTTTTCAAACCACACACCGGCTTGTCTGCACTGGCGTCTCTTTCTCTCCATCTCTCATCTCTCTCTCTCTTGTCTCTGTTGTGAAGTAGCCTATAGCCCTCCTTTGTGCCCCAGTATTGCTGGGCTCAGCATGCTGCCTGTGTCCAGACTGCAGCCTCAGCACTGTGAAGGCAATAGAATGGAAGGATAGAGGAGAGTAGAGAGTGATAGAAGAGTAGAGAGAGAGGGGGGGGGTAGAGTGATAGAGGAGAGGAGATAGGCAATGCTCTGTTTTCAACATCCTCACCAATCCACCAAACCATGACTTTTAGCACTATAGAGGTGGAATCAGCTCAGCCAGTGGAGAAACAGAAGGTTATGTTCCAATATCTACACTGGCATACCACTTAGAATACATTGCTTTATACTAAATGGCATGCTATGGACATTTGAATGCATTGTCTGCCTAATGTTATGGTACAGCTTTGGTAAGTAGGTTGTTTTGTGAGGTTACTTTGTTTCAAACAGAAAATGAATTGGGACTTTCTTGGCCTAGATTCCAATTTGAGCTGTGCTAACTGACTACTTCAGCTGCTCTCAATAGAACTCAGGTCACGTCTTTGAAGGGGAAGCCTACTTTTAACCGGCTACAAGGTTCATGTTGGGAGTCAAACACAAATTGGCCTGTATAATGAGGCCAGGGGGACCAATGTCATGTGATGAACACACAATGTCACAATGTCATATGATGAACACACAATGTCACAATGTCATGTGATGAATGCCATTTCACAATAACGCAGTACTGTCAAGTACTGTCCATGTTAAAGGCATGATGAAGCATGAGATTACTGTGTCCCCTTCTATCACACTATATGTTTGTTGGTGTAGGTATGCATGGTGTGTGCAATTGTTGTGTGTCAGTGTGTGTGTGTCGGGTCAGTGTGTGTGTCGGTGTCTGTGTCAGTATGCCGGTGTCAGTGTCGGTGTGTGTCATGTGGTAAGGCAAGGCTTAAGGCAGGAGATACATTGTGCAGTAACGTGGTGTGGATGGATGGATGTGTTTGAGAGGAGAGGAGTTCAGTCTCTGTGTGTAACAGGAGGAGTCCTGCTGGCCGTGTGGCCCTTGGTGTGACTAAAAACAGACACGCAGCTGGTGCTCTAAGAGAGAGAGGGAGAGGGGGAGAGACAGAGACAGGAGGGAGAGAGAGACAGGAGAGAGAGAGAGAGAGAGAGAGAGAGAGAGAGAGAGAGAGAGAGAGAGAGAGAGAGAGAGAGAGAATACCAATGTAATTCTTGTACTTCACTGCCAGTGAGAGTAGCAATAAACTGGGACAGCATCACCTGACCAGTGACCAGAACACAGGAACAGCTTACGTCATCAACATCACATCCATTTAACATTCTGTCCATTATGTCCTCTACATATAGCGACAACTGTTGAGCTTAGTTGGAATATAGTGTGGGTACTACAGTAAAGCAAATGTGCAAATGAGAGTGTTTCCACCTAAATCCTCTTTCCCTCTCAACCCCTATCCATACCCCCTTACGCCCTACACTTAGAAAGAAAGGGTTCCAAAGGGGTTCTTCGGCTATCCCCATAGGAAAACCCTTTTTGATTCCAGGGAGAACCCTTTTTGTTCCATGTAGAAGAGATCCTACCTGAAACCCAAAAAGGTTCTACCTGGAATCAAATGGGTTCTACCCAGAACCAAAAGGGTTCTACCTGGAAACAAAAGGGTTATTCAAAGGGTTCTCCTATGTTGACAGCCGAAGTACCCTTTTAGGTTCAAGATAGCACCTTTTTTTCTAAGAGTGTACCCCTAACTAATTCTCATGGGGCCAAACTCAATCTGGTCATTTCCCTCCAATCCTCATTCATCTCCTCTTCTCTTCTTCTATCCTTCCCTCTCTCACTCTCATTCTCTATATGGGATAAAGGCTATAGAATACAAGCCCTCTCTCTCAAGCATGATTGGTCAACTCCCCTTTCCCTTCTGCCCCCTCTCATTCTCTCTTGCCCTGCTTAAATACTTTTAACATAAAGAGAGAGAGAGAGAGAGAGGGAGGGAGGGAGGGAGGGAGGGAGGGAGGGAGGGAGGGAGGGAGAGAGGGAGGGAGGGGAGAGGGGGATGGGAGCAATGGGGGAGGGGAATTGTGTGTATGCACTCTGTTGTCACTGGCAGAGAGAGAGACAGAGAGAGAGAGAGAGAGAGAGAGAGAGAGAGAGAGAGAGAGAGAGAGAGAGAGAGAGAGAGAGAGAGAGAAAGAAAGAAAGAGTGAGAGCGAGGGCGAGAGCGAGAGAGAGAGTTGAGTTGAGTTGTGGAAAAAAAGCCTAGCAGTGAACACACACTCTGCTCTCTGCTCTCTGCTCCACAGGATTATCTAACTGCTGATTAAGATCTGCTAGAAAGAATACATGCTGGCATGAATAGGTAAGAACAGCTTCTCTCTCCTCTGTCTCCGTGTGTTGTAGTGTCGTGGCTGCACTGTGTTGTGTTTATACTGTAGTGTGGTAGGTGGCGGCTGCTGTCTGTGTGTTTGACTTGGCCCTATCTCTAGAGTTGTAAATGAGTGAAGTGAAGGAAGTGTTGACTTGTCTTTGGCCACTGGCCACTATGTACATCCCCCAACCTCAACACCTCCTGGTCTTCTGTCTATCTGTCCGTCTGCTTAGCCCCTGTGTGTTTCTTTGCCCTCTCTCTTACCTCTCTATATCTCTTTCTATAATTCTTTGTCATTGCCTGCACTGTTTATAGATTTAAATACTATTTATAGAACCGTGCAAAGCAATTGTCTGCTTTTAGAAAATAGTCTATGTGGGGGGGGAAGCTAATTTAGAGATGTGTGTGTCAGGAGAAGTGAAATCAGTTCAGCCCACTTAAGGCAGAACTCTTGTGTAGCCTGTAGGTTAGGGATAGTTGTGCCATATTGTGGTTATTGCATAATATTAACTTCCATATGATTGGATGGTAATTGTTTTACTGTTGTGCGTAGAGTTTCTTGCCCTTCATTGGATTCATGAAACATGCTGAAATCCACATTTGTACAGATTTAGGATATTCATGGAATTTGTTGTTAAAAAATTGGTTTAGCATTTTTTAAATTTGGTCATGACTGTAATAGAAAATTGCGTCTGTTAATTCTGACTGTCAACAGACATTTTTCTATACTTAGCCGAGTATCTTCTAGCTGCTTTGAAATAGTCGGTGGAATGTGTGCATTGGGTTTTGAGATCCAAGTCCTTCAAATATGTGCAATGTTTGAGACCTGACATGGTGTGTTTGGCGTGATTATGTACAGGGCCTTCAGAATGTATTCACACTCCCTGACTTTTTTGCATTTTCTTGTGTTACAAAGTGGGATTGAATTGTCATTTTTTTCCCGATATCCACACAAAATTACTCTGAATGTAAAAGTGGAAGAATTTTTAAAAATTATGAAGAATAAACCATGAATATATCTTGATTAGATATTGATTAGCTATTCACCCCAGGAGACAATACATGTTCGAAACACCTTTGACAATCCATTACAGATGTGAGAAATTTTGGGTTAAGTCTTTGAGAGTTTTGCACCCTGGATATTACAATATTTTCCCATTATTCTTTTTTAAATTCTTCAAGCTCTGTCAAGTTGGTTGTTGATCATAGAGTACCATAGTATGAGTCAAAATACCTGTAAAACCTTGTGGTCAGACAAGGAAATGGTTCCAATCGTTTTTCCACCATTCATTTCCCCCATAGGGGATTATAGAAACACTTCAAATAAGGTCTGTGTTTCATGCAGGCTTACCATGGCGTGACGTTTTGATAACAGTGTAAATCTCTCTAGGACAAGATTACTTTTATCAAGATGTTCGCCTGTATTTACCCCCCTGCAAAATGAAACAAGAATTAGTTGCTAATGTGGCTGTCATAAAGAACTACAAATGCCATGATGATCTGGACAAGACTGCCGAATTGAGACAACGGTAAGAATCTCTGGGTTAGCTATCTAATGTTAGCTAAATGTAGTAATTCATACATTGGCAATTCTGTGAACTGTCCTTGTGCAAGTTTTAAATTGACACAATACCTGTTAGTAAAGGTGTCAGCTAGAGATGGCATGCAGGAGCTTGCAGGGATTTGTAGTCTTGCATGATGTCTACTTTGATGCCAATTAGCATTTTATAATCTGAGAGTAAATAGAGCCTAATATATTGATAAAAGTCACCTTGTCCAAGAGAGATTTGCATGGTTATCAAAATGTCACACCAGGGTACGTCTACAAGAAACACAGACCTTATTTTAAGTGTTTCTATAATTCCCTATGGGATAAAAAATGAATGGTGAAAAAACGATTGGAACCATTTCCCTGTTTGACCACTAGGTTTTATGGGTATTATGGCACATCCAGAGTGGGGCTCTATTGCTAGACAGCCTTGCCCTAGATATTCATGCCGATTTAAGTCAAAACTGTAACTAGGCCACTCAGGAACATTCCATGTTGTCTTGGTAAGCAGCTCCAGTGTAGATTTGGCCTTGTGTTTTAGGTCACAACCATTCAACACTGTAACTGTTCTAAAATCACCAATGGCCTCATGGTGAAATCCCTGAGCAGTTTCCTTCCTCTCTGGCAACTGAGTTAGGAAGGATGCCTGCATCTTTGTAGTGACTGGGTGTATTGATTGATCCTCCACAGCCTAATTAATAACTGCACCATCCTCAAAGGGTTATTCAGCGACTCGAATTCTTACACATCTACCAATAAGTGTTCTTCTTTGTGAGGCATTGAAAAACCTCCCTGGTCTTTGTGGTTGAATCTGTGCTTGAAGTTAACGACTCAATTGAGGGACCTTACTTTGTGTGTGTGGGGTACAGAGATGTGTAGTCATTCAAAAATCATGTTATCCACGATTAATGAACACAGAATGAGTCCATGCAACTTATTATGTGATTTGTTAAGCACATTTTTACCTCTGAACTTATTTATGCTTGCCATAGCAACAGGGTTGAATACTTATTGACTAAAGACATTTCAGCTTTTTTCTTTTTTATTCATTTCCAAAAAGAATTACACGCAAATTTCCTCTTTGACATTATGGGGTATTGTGTGTAGATTAATGACACAAAACCTACATTTAATCCATTTTAAATTCAGGCTGTAACAAAACAAAAAGTGTCAAAAGTAAAGTGGTGTGAATACTTTCCGAAGGCATTGTATTATCTGTTTCATTCTCTGTGACCTGATATTGTCCTGGGGCTGTTAGAGAAGCTAAAGTCATATTGGAAAAATAAAGATAGAAATTACAGGATTAAAATACAATTCTTCTGGTTACATTACTTCCCTAGAAATGCTTGACATTTATTATCTCCAACCTTCAAAAATGAAATATTTGGTTAAAAAAAAGAAAAGAAAGAGCAACAAATTAAAATGTCTGTCTTCAAATGTTTTATGTGTTTTATACATTTGGGGGATTGTAATTTTGAGTACTCTTAGAACATAGCAGCATTGTGAGTTGTCTTTCATTTTGTATCAAAAGTATATCCAAAATCTGTAAAACAATTCAGTTAAAATCAAACATGTGCTGTCAGTCAAACGTTGTTGTAGGAACCATTGTTTCTCCTCATCGTTTGGACTAATTCCACTGCCATAAATGTGTTTAGGCTCATTAGAAATGCAATCTTTACAGCCCTAGCTAACCTGCAGAGCAACAGAGCAGTTGTGTGCATCTCAGCCTCCACTGGTCTCAGCTAATGCACAGAGAGGAGTGGTATTCTGGGTCTTTCTGTGAGGCAGTCAGATTAAGAAATCCCTCTTTAAAGCTATGGCCACAGCCTCACAATCAGCTTAATGCTCTGTTTCCCTTCCTGCCTGTCTCTGTCTAATGAATACCTTGTGTGTGTGTGTGTGTGTGTGTGTGTGTGTGTGTGTGTGTGTGTGTGTGTGTGTGTGTGTGTGTGTGTGTGTGTGTGTGTGTGTGTGTGTGTGTGTGTGTGTGTGTGTGTGTGTGTGTGTGTGTGTGTGTGTGTGTGTGTGTGTGTGTGTGTGTGTGTGTGTGTGTGTGTGTGTGTGCGCGCGTGCGTGTGCGTGCGTGTGCGCCTCAATTTGGGAGCCAGCCTGTGGGAGTGTGCCCGTGCGTATTTGGGTTTTTCTTTGACTTGTAGGCTGCTAGTTTTTTCTTTTGCTTGTGAAGGAATTTTTCAACTTATGTTGTGTGTTTAGCTTTTTAATTGGTCTTGTGCTTGCTCGCATACATTTGTGCATGTGTCTGCATGTTCATACAGAGACATTGTGCAGCTGTAACTGGTCTGTAGCTGTCTCTCCTCTCCTTCTCCAGGGCTGGGTGTAGTAGTGTCAGTACCAGCAGCCAACCCCAGTGATGGACTACAGGCGGACAGACGCTAACCTCGACCTGGCTCCTGCTATTCTCTCACAGTCCCACTCTCCTCCTAACTGAGACCAGCTCCACAGAATGCTGAGTCCTATTGTCCCCTATAGTAAGTACCCTACACTTATCCCCTATATTGTAGTAAGTACACTGCTTTTCGTGATACATATCAGTAGTAAGTACACTACATTGCCACCTGAGCAGATTTTGAATTCTCAGGTGTTCTCAAACAATCTACGGGTATGGTTTTCACTCTGTACAGTAATTGTAAACAGAAGAGGAAGCTAGTTATGAAAGGGTTTGACTTTGTTGGCTTCAGCAGCTGCCTGTACCTTCTAGTGCACTCTGAATGCACTCAGTGTTACTTTCCTGGCCACGGTCAAACATTGGCCCTGTCTTAACGTTCCATCACGAGGAGGAAAATAAGGAAAGGAAAGAGGAAGAGAGGGAAGAGGTTGCAGTGGGGATGGCTTGAGCAGCATAAACCCTGTGGTTCTGACAGTGTCATTTCACAAACCTCAGTCAGTCCTCCTCTGGTTCGGAGTTTAGGCTACCACAGTGGTCACTGCTGCCTCCCCCTCTCCCTCTCTCTTCCCCTTCCCTCTCTTTCCCTTTAACGCTGACCTGATGACTGACGTGTCCATTTGGCAGGAGGTTAGGAAAGTGCAGCTCAGTTTCCACCTCATTTTGTGGGCAGTGGGCGCATAACCTGTCTTCTCTCGAGAGCCAGGTCTGCCTACTGCGGCCTCTCTCAATAGCAAAGCTATGCTCACTGAATATGTACATAGGCAAAGCTTTCCTTAATCTCTCTCTCTCTATCTCTATCTCTTTCTCTCTCTCTCTCTCTCTCTCTCTCTCTCTCTCTCTCTCTCTCTCTCTCTCTCTCTCTCTCTCTCTCTCTCTCTCTCTCTCTCTCTCTCTCTCTCTCTCTCTCTCTCTCTCTCTCTCTCTCTCTCTCTCTCTCTCTCTCTCTCTCTGCCTCTGCTGCCTCTGCCTCTGCCTCTGCCTCTGCCTCTGCCTCTGCCTCTGCTCTCTCACTCTCAGTTTCCCTTCCCCTTTACATCTCTGCCTCTCAGTTCAATACAAATGGCTTTATTGGCATGAGAAACATGTTTACCTTGCCAAAGCAAGTGAAATAGATAAACAATAATGAAATAAACAATCAAATATTAACAGATAACATTACACTCATAAAAGTGTCAAAGGAATAGAGGCGTTTCAAATGTCATATTATGGCCATGTACAGTGTTATAACGATGTGCAAATAGTCTCTCTTTCTCTTCCTCTCTGCTTCTCCTCCTCTCTACGGCTCTCCCTCTCTCTTTCCCTCTCTACTCTTCCACCTCTCTGCCTCTCCTCCTCCTCATTCGCTCTCTCCCTCTCTACTCTTCCGCCTCTCTTCCTCTCTGCCTCTCCTCCTCTCTTTACCGCTCTCCCTCTCTCTCTCTCCCTCTCTACTCTTCCACCTCTCTGCCTCTCCTCCTCCTCATTCTCTCTCTCCCTCTCTACTCTTCCGCCTCTCTGCCTCTCTCTCCTCCTCTCTACCGCTCTCCCTCTCTCTCTCTCTCCCTCTCTACTCTTCCGCCTCTCTGCCTCTGCCTCTCCTCCTCTCTACCGCTCTCCCTCTCTCTCTCTCCCTCTCTACTCTTCCACCTCTCTGCCTCTCTGCCTCTCCTCCTCTACCGCTCTCCCTCTCTCTCTCTCTCCCTTTCTACTCTTCTGCCTCTCTACCTCCATCTCTCCTCCTCTCTACCGCTCTCCCTCTCTCTCTCCCTCTCTACTCTTCCGCCTCTCTGCCTCTCTGTCTCTCCTCGAAGGCATTGTTTGGCTGCCAGCATGGGGCTGCTGCTTCTCTCTGCATTTCAAGAGCTCCTTTTCTCCCTGCTCTTTAACTCGACTCAAAGGAGCTTTATTGGCATGACAGTTACAAGAAAAGAGGTCGAAATCGAACAAAATGGCCAATTTAAAAAGTATTACTTCATAATAGCTTGGAATAAATCCTTTTTCTAGAAATCTGGAGTATGTTGAGGAGCGGTAGTATTTATTGTGGTGTTTGTGGGAGTGTGCTGATAGGAATTTAACCTGGACAAACTTTGCAATTAGAGAAACTAAAGTATTTGTTGTGAAATTCAGTTTCTTGTTCTTTCTTCAAATGTAATTGTCTGCTAGCTATTTAACAGGATGTGACTGGCAGAAAGGGTGTTGTATGTGGAGGATGAGGGCTGCAGTAGATATCTCAGATAGGGGGGAGTGAGGCCTAAAAGGTTTTTATAAATAAGCATCAACCAGTGGGTCTTGCAACGGGTATACAGAGATGGCCAGTTTACAGAGGAGTATAGAGTGCAGTGATGTGTCCTATAAGGAGCAGTGGTGGCAAATCTGATGGCCGAATGGTAAAGAACATCTAGCCCACTCAAGAGGCACCCTTACCTGCCGATCTATATATTACGTCTCTGAAATCTAGCATGGGTAGGATGGTCATCTGAATCAAGGTTAGTTTGGCAGTTGGGGTGAAAGAGGAGTGATTAAGATAGAGGAAGTCTAGATTTAACTAAGCCTGCAGCTTGGATATGTGCTGAGAGAAGGACAGTGTACCATCTAGCCATACTCCCAGGTACTTGTATGAGGTGACTACCTCAAACTCTAAACCCTCAGAGGTAGTAATCACACCTGTGGGGAGAGGGGCATTTTTCTTACCGAACCACATGACTTTTGTTTTGGAGGTGTTCAGAACAGTGTTAAGGGCAGAGAAAGCTTGTTGGACACTAAGAATACTTTGCTGTAAAGCATTTAACACAAAATCTTGGGAGGGACCAGCTTCCTACTGCCTGAGCTATGTTGTTGATGTAAAGGGAGAAGAGCGTGGGGTCTAGGATCGAGCCTTGGGGTACTCCATTGGTGACAGACAGTGGCTGAGATTTCTGGTAATGTCCTGACGTTACCAGAAGTCAGAAATGTTGCCAGATCACTAATAAAGGTCTGACCTTATTGTTATATGAAAAAATAAATGTTTTGCAGTTGCTGCCCCTAACTGACTTAATAGAATATCTTATGTGTAATCTTATTTTACGACATGTGGTAGTTCAGTTGGTAGATCATGTTCTGATGTCAGAACTGTTATTAACTGAGTTCCATCCGGTCCTTGTAACCAGGCAGACCACACTGACTGACCAATCAACGCTCTCCTCTGCTCCCCTCAGAACATGTAGATCCAAGAATGTCACAAACTACTGGTGGAGTATTTTGAATGCCTTCGAATTCCTCTTGACTACGGGACACTGCTTTCTTTCACTGGACTCATTCAACACACCAGATATTGGGCGTTTGTCTTAAATGGTCTCGGCTGGCTCTGCCTCTGCACACATAATACAGGTTTTCTTGTAGTGTGACTGTAGAGCTTCAGGCCATTCATTAGAAGAGAAGCTCTGTCGTGCTGTGGTTGTGTGTGGTTTCTCTCCCTCCCTCCCCTCCCTCTCTCTCTCCCTCTCTCTCTCTCTCTCTCTCTCTCTATTATTTTATTGACAGTTTCTTCATGATTCTTCAGGACACAGATCATGTGAAGAGGAGGCTTAATGTATGTTGCGTATATGTGAACAATCTCGCCTATATGTCGGAATTTTCTTGGTGGAGAAGACAGAAGCAACATTCCTACGTTTTAACGTTACTTCTGACTCCTAGCACTGGCATTTCAGCCCAGTCTGTTTAGCATAGTATTCACACACTCTGTGCTACTCTATGTGCCCATAGAGAGCGTTCTTAGATCTAAATAAACACACATGCATGGCACGCACACACACACACACACACACACACACACACACACACACACACACACACACACACACACACACACACACACACACACACACACACACACACACACACACACACACACACACACACACACACACACACACACACACACACACACACACACACACACACTGCACAAATGCACTCTTTTCAAATAGAGAATAGATATTTTATTCACCTTCTCTTTTCCCTCACATCGCCTCTGTGTTAGTCCGTCTGGCCTTAGTCCCTAACCCCTGGCTCGTGGCTCTCTCTCCTCTGTCCAGGAGACCCCAAGCTGGGCGTGGCAGCTAGGGCCGGACCTGAAGGAAACCTGAGAGAGATTCCAGGGGCCATAAATACTCCTGGAGGGATTTGGTGTAAAGAATCTGTAATCTGCACTTCAAACAGGCTCCTAAATCAGTCCCAGGCCGGCAACCCAGGAGTGCCCTAACTCTTGTTGCTGGGAGCCCCCACTGCTGTTGGTGAAGGGATACCTTTTCTTTTCAACCCACCGACGCACATATGCCTGCCTGGCCTGACTCGGAGTAGATTAGAGCAGCTACTCAGATCCGGCAGATTTTATAGCTCTCCTTTCTGTGACCCCACTCTCTCTTTACTCTCTCGTTTTCTCATTTTGTTCTCTCGTTCTCTCTCTCTCTCTCCCTCGCATATACTCTCTCTCTTGTTTTCTCTCCCTCTCTAAGAACAACTTATATAATAATAATATATAATATATGCCATTTAGCAGACGCTTTTATCCAAAGCGACTTACAGTCATGTGTGCATACATTCTACGTATGGGTGGTCCCGGGAATCGAACCCACTACCCTGGAGTTACAAGCGCCATGCTCTACCAACTGAGCTACGAAAGCCGGGCTGACTAGAGTCATGGAGCTGTTTGAAATAAGGAGAGGCATGCCCCCCCCCCCCAAAGGACCAGTTTGGAGCATGGCTCCCACGTGTATCTGCCTACCATCCCTATTACTCATTGCTCCCCAGGTCGGTCACTCTTTAAAGCGAGTCAAACTGGTCTAAGCGACATTATAAGTTTGAAAGAAAAGCACATGGAAAGCACAGGAAAAGCACACGTTTCTACTGGCATCCAGTATAGTGAGAGGACCAAGAATGGAGCATGGCTCCAGCATATATCTGTTCTAGTCCAGGTTGGACCAGCATAGAGAGTAGTGTTATGGGTGGTGTATTGGATGGTGCAGTGAAGGGCCCCAGGACCACTTGAATAAAGTTTATGTGTGAATGAGAGGCTGGGATCATTAGTGAGGGGTGTGAATGGGCTCTAAT